>NC_069504.1:531919701-532219701 GCF_027579735.1 Bombina bombina | reverse complement strand
CAATATCAGTTTTCAGGTATATTCAAAAATGGTACAAATGCAGCACCCAGAATGCAAAAGTGTGCCTGGTAAAACTTATTTGATAAGTTTTATCATTAAAGATTTTATGCTTTACACTTTAGTATTAATTATTTACCAAGTCTTTCAAGAAATAGTTATTTTAAATTAGGACATAACATTTAAATTGTGGGTTATTTTAATTTTTCATATAGTGCAGAAACCAGGAATAAAATGTGTAACTAAAACATTAGGAATGTGTTAAAGCTACATAACATTTTTATAGTGATTATTTTTAACTCATTTTGAGAATTTGCATGCTTACCCAAAACTAATACTGTATACTACAACAAATCATCTTTCAAAATGTATACAGAAATATTTATGTGGTTAGGAAGTACTAGGGGCTTTTTAAACGACGCCTTACAAAATAAAAAGTTTGTGAGGTATTTGTCAGATATAACAATCACCTGTTTCTTTGTGTATTCTTGGGGTCAAAATATGGTTTAACCCACTCACAGTTTTTTTAATGACATTTATGCATATGAGTCTATTAAATGACTACTATTGCTACTGTGATCACTTAAAAGCTTAATGAATTGTGGATACCTACCATTTTCATGCTGGTATGGGGTTTCTGTGGCCTCAGGAAGGAAGCAATGACACAGTGGGGAGAACCCAGGCAGAAGTGGAGTCTGGAGTAACAGAACCATTTACGCTAAAAAGGTCTATGTGACCTTCTTCCTAAATGATCTATGTCTTTTAGGCATGATGCAAAATACCAGTGAAATACAAAAGATTAAAATTCTGAGTAAACTTTATTATAGATCCTTAAATTGTCAAGCACCTGTGTATATTCAAATGCACCATAACCTCCCGATTCAATGATTAACGACGTGACATGATTAAGGGCTAACCCAAAACGTCTATTTTTGGCTGAATACAAGATGAAGATTTTTTTGAGACTTGGAGTGCTGTTGCTTTATTTACTTTGTACACTTTATTGTAATGCAACAAAGATGTGGCAAAAATGAGATATGAGTTTAGCAGACTTGTTAAAAAAGTTAAGTGACAAAAGGCTGTAAACTGTGGCAGCAACTGGCAGCTTGACAAGTACCCACTACTGGACTCAGAGGCTGTGGAATAAATCGTAACAGAAAACAGGAAAACAGCTTAGCTGGATTGGACCCAAGACTGTGCAAGGATGAACACCCATTCCTGGGCTTAATAGAACTCACACTGAAAGTACTGGTGTTCACTGGTACTTGTATACACATTTAACATAAAGAACAGCTGATAATAAGATCACCACTGGGCTAGATGATGAACCAATGACTGGTTGGGCCCACACTAAAGTACTGGCTTACACAGGTACTTACATAGACCTTTAACAGAAAACACAATTAATACCATGATCACACTGGGCTGAATGATGGGCACGTGAATGTGCAAGAATTATCACCCCCCAAGTGGGCCTGGTGAAACGCATGCTTGAGTACTTAGGTACTTGCACAGATCTTTGACAGGAATCACAACAGAGGTATGATGATTTTCTATGTTTGGACTGGAGAGTGCCCACACTGGAGTAAAAGTACACTGTATCTTTTAGAAGCTTTTAAAGTTCAGAGAAGAGCAAGTACAGTAATCCAATGTGAATTACCAGTGTGCCAGTGTCAGAAACGAGATCAATAGGCAGACCAAGGTCAGGAGCTACAGCAATGTCTGAAATGTAGCAGAAGGTTAAATCCACTAAATCAAAAACTGAAAAGGCACTGCCAACAAAATAAGTAAATTTACACACAATGCTAGACATCAGAACACTAGAATAAGCTGCCGTTTATAGTTGATTGCTGACACTAAAGACCTGAGCAGGTGTGAAGCAAGAGCACATAAGTCTACACTATTGATATAAAAGTTATACTGATCACTTATACAAAATCATTACTGTGCTGTTCATGTGTTTTCTTATCCCTCTCTAACCATTTATATCAATGCTGAAATCAATCTACAGTATTGACAAAAAAATAATACTATTTTCCTATTGAAATTGACTGATATCAACAAAAACATTGTAACTATTTCCTAGGGAAAACACTACTGCCCTGTATGTTTGTTTTTCATTTTTTTCCGTCTTCTTTATTTTAACTAACACCTCTACTCATGCACGTTTAACACAAATGCATTTAAACTAAGAGGCCGAATTATCAAAGGTCTTGCGGACCTGATCTGCCAGTGCGGATCAGGTCCGCAAGACCTCGCTGAATGCGGAGAGCAATATGCTCTCCGTATTCATCATTGCACCAGCAGCTCACAAGAGCTGCTTGTGCAACGCCGCCCCCTGCAGACTCGCGGCCAATGGGCCGCCAGCAGGGAGGTGTAAATCAACCCGATTGTACTCGATCGGGTTGAATTGTGGCGATTCCTGTCCACCTGCTCAGAGCAGGCGGATAGGGTTATGAAGCAGCGGTCTTTAGACCGCTGCTTCATAGCTGCTGTTTCTGGCGAGTCTGAAGACTCACCAGAAACACGGGCCCACAAGCTCCATACCGAGCTTGATAAATGGGCCTCTAAGAGCGCTTAATCCAACATCAATTATGTATGATTCACATTTTAATGTTTTTCACATAGAAGAATATTTTCTATGTATTGTTAGATATTTCTATATATATATGATGATTGTTTTGGTTTTATATATATATATATATATATATATATATATATATATGTATATATATATATATATATATATATATCATATGTATGTGTGTATGTGTATATATATATATACAGTATTTCACAAAAGTGAGTACACCCCTCACATTTTTGTAAATATTTTATTATATAATTTCATGTGACAACACTGAATGACACTTTGCTACAATGTAAAGTAGTGAGTGTACAGCTTGTATAACAGTGTAAATTTGCTGTCCCCTCAAAATAACTCAACACACAGCCATTAATGTCTAATCTGTTGGCAACAAAAGTGAGTACACCCCTAAGTGGAAATGTCCAAATTGGACCCAAAGTGTCAATATTTTGTGTGGCCACCATTATTTTCCAGCACTGCCTTAACCCTCTTGGGCATGGAGTCCTCATCCTCTCCTTCATGACGACATCACAAAGCTGGTGGATGTTACAGACCTTGCGCTCCCCCACCTTCCATTTGAGGATGCCCCACAGATGCTCACTAGGGTTTAGGTCTGGAGACATGTTTGGCCAGTCCAGCACATTTATCTTCAGCTTCTTTATCAAGGCAGTGGTCATCTAGGAGGTGTTTTTGGGGTCGTTATCATGTTGGAATACTGCCCTGCGGTCCAGTCTCTAAAGGGAGGGGATCATGTTCTGCTTCAGTATGTCACAGTACACGTTGACATTCATGGTTCCCTCAATGAGCTGTAGCTTTTCAGTGCTGGCAGCACTCATGCAGGCCCAGACCATAACACCGCCATGCTTGACTGTAGGCAAGACACACTTGTCTTTGTACTCCTCACCTGGTTGCTGCCACACATGCTTGACACCATCTGAACCTAATAAGTTTATCTTGGTCTCATCGGACCACAGGACATGGTTCCAGTAATCCATGTCCTTAGTCTGCTTGTCTTCAGCAAACTGTTTGCAGGCTTTCTTGTAAATCATCTTTAGAAGAGGCTTCCTTCTGGGACGACAGCCATGCAGACCAATTTGATGCAGTGTGCGGCTTATGATTTGAGCACTCACAGGCTGACCCCCCCCACCCCTTCAACCTCTGCAGCAATGCTGGCAGCACTCATACATCTATTTCCCAAAGACAACCTCTGGATATGACGCTGAGCATGTGCACTTAACTTTTTTGGTGGACCATGGCGAGGCCTGTTCTTAGTGGAATTTGTCCTTTGAAATCGCTGTATGGTCTTGCCCACTGTGGTGCAGCTCAGTTTCAGGGTCTTGGCAATCTTCTTATAGCCTAGGCCATCTTTATGTAGAGCAAAAATTCTTTTTTTCAGATCCTCAGAGAGTTCTTTGCCATAAGGTGTCATGTTGAACGTTCACTGACCAGTATGAGAAAGTGTGAGAGCGATAACACCAAATTTAACACACCTGCCCCCTATATACACCTGAGACCTTGTAACACTAACGAGTCACATGACACCGGGGAGGGAAAATGGCTAATTGGGCCCAATTTGAACATTTCCACTTAGGGGTGTTCTCACTTTTGTTGCCAACGGTTTAGACATTAATGGCTGTGTGTTATTTTGTTTTTATTTTGAGGGGACAGCAAATTACACTGTTATACAGGCTGTACACTCACTACTTTACAGTGTAGCAAAGTGTCAAAAATGTGAGGGGTGTACTCACTTTTGTGAGATACTGTATATATATATATATATATATATATATATATATATATATTGTGTATGTGTGTATATATATATATATATATGTTACAGGTAAAGTATGAAATCCGGGACATTACCCAAGCGGCTGTGGGTAATGCCCGATGTGCCATAATTCCCCCATCTACAATATTTTATTTTGCCTCCTCTGGGGGAGTTCAAGGAAGGCTCCCCGCCGATCCTCTGGTATCCACCCCAAGTGAACCTTGGGGAGTGAGGTTTAAAAGAACTCCCCAGGCGTAGGAATAAAAAATAGTGAAGATGGGGGAATTACAGTGCATGTTATATATGTTTGATGCGGTGACCACACTCTGAGGGCATTTATGATCATACATCTGGCTTTACCCACAGCCGCTTGGGTAATGTCCGTTTTACCCGGGTAATCCTAGAATTATCCAATATCTGACTTTACCCACAACATATATGGATGAAAGATGCAAGGGTCTGTCAGGAGTCCAGAAACTCATTGACCTTTTATACACACACACACTAGCAAACAGATCACAGGTGAGGATGGTTACCTTTAATAGCCATTCAAACACCTTTGTGTCAACTTGTGTGCATGTTATCAGTCTAAAATCACCAGGGATTGTAAACTTTTGATCAGGGTCATTTGGGTAGTTTCTGTTGTCATTATGATTTAAAAAGAGTAAACACAGCTGATTGATAATAAATGGCTTCAATTTTGACATATGTGTGTGTACTTATATAGTGGGGCAAAAAAGTATTTAGTCAGCCACCAATTGTGCAAGTTCTCCCACTTAAGAAGATGAGAGATGCCTGTAATTTTCATCATAGGTATACCTCAACTCTGAGAGACAAAATGTGGAAACAAATCCAGACAATCACATTGTCTGATTTGGAAAGAATTTATTTGCATATTATGGTGGAAAATAAGTATTTGGTCACCTACAAACAATCAAGATTTCTGGCTCTCACAGACCTGTATCTTCTTCTTTAAGAGGCTCCTCTGTCCTCTATCATTACCTGTATTAATGGCACCTGTTTGAACTTGTTATCAGTATAAAAGACACCTGTCCACAACCTCAAACAGTCACACTCCAAACTCCACTATGGTGAAGACCATTAAGATGTCGAAGGACACCAGAAACAAAATTGTAGACCTGCACCAGGCTGGGAAGACTGAATCTGCAATAGGCAAGCAGCTTGGTGTGAAGAAATCAACTGTGGGAGCAATAATTAGAAAATGGAAGACATACAAGACCACTGATAATCTCCCTCTATCTGGGCTCCACGCAAGATCTCACCCCAGGGGGTCAAATGATCACAAGAACGGTGAGCAAACATCCCAGAACCACACGGGGGACCTAGTGAATGACCTGCAGAGAGCTGGGACCAACGTACCAAAGGCTACCATCAGTAACACACTACACCGCCAGGGACTCAGATCCTGCAGTGCCAGGCGTGTCCCCCTGCTTAAGCCAGTACATGTCCGGGCCCGTCTGAAGTATGCTAGAGAGCATTTGGATGATCCAGAAGCGGATTGGGAGAATGTCATATGGTCAGATGAAACCAAAGTAGAACTGTTTGGTAGAAACTCAACTCGTTGTGTTTGGAGGAGAGAGAATGCTGAGTTGCAACCAAAGAACACCATACCTACTGTGAAGCATGGGGGTGGCAACATCATGCTTTGGGGCTGTTTCTCTGCAAAGGGAACAGGAAGACTGATTTGTGTACATGAAACAATGAATGGGGCCATGTATCATGAGATTTTGAGTGCAAACCTCCTTCCATCAGCAAGGGAATTGAAGATGAAACGTGGCTGGGTCTTTCAGCATGACAATGATCCCAAACACACCGCCCGGGCAATGAAGGAGTGGCTTCGTAAGAAGCATTTCAAGGTCCTGGAGTGGCCTAGCCAGTCTCCAGATCTCAACCCATAGAAAACCTTTGGAGGGAGTTGAAAGTCTGTGTTGCCCAGCCACAGCCCCAAAACATCACTGCTCTAGAGGAGATCTGCATGCAGGAATGGGCCAACATACCAGCAACAGTGTGGGACAACCTTGTGAAGACTTACAGAAAACGTTTGACCTCTGTCAAAGGATATATAACAAAGTATTGAGATGAACTTTTGATATTGACCAAATACTTATTTTCCACCATAATTTGCAAATAAATTCTTTCCAAATCAGACAATGTGATTGTCTGGATTTGTTTCCACATTTTGTCTCTCATAGTTGAGGTATACCTATGATGAAAATTACAGGCCTCTCTCATCTTCTTAAGTGGGAGAACTTGAACAATTGGTGGCTGACTAAGTACTTTTTTGCCCCACTGTATATGTTAAAGCCCCTTTTTGTCAAACATCTCATTCCATATATCTTTGAGTCCTTATAATTATTTTTGGTAAATTTTAACAGATAGAGTTTGTACAAGTGTAGCCGTACTTTTAAATGTATTTATCTTGTGTTTTATGCAACTTTTTTTAACTCACTACTCTTAACGCAAGTTCTTCAGTAGCGCTAACCCGATGAGCGACACATTTACTTTCAACTTGTAATACGTGCGCTATCTCTGATGCATGCAAAAAGCTGAATAAGAAAACGTTATAGCATTCAAAAAGTAGCGCACCACTTGTAATATAGCCCTCTGTTTTTTTAATCATATAATTTTACACCATGATTTAGTTTTTATATTCTCATTTATTGGTGTACATGATTATGTGCAATATGCTTTTCAACAAGGATACCAAGATAATTAATTGCATTTGATAATAGAAGTAAATTGAAAAATATCTTAAATTACATGCGCTTTCAGAAAATGAAATTTTAAATTAGACTTTCATGTCCCTTTAAACTGCTGCTACAGGTGATTGCCAATATTATTGTGATCACATGTATTTGTAAACAGTCTCTTATCTGGGAAAGTAGATATGTGCTTCTTAACAGCCCCCCCCCCCCTACATGTGTTACCAGCAATGGGAAAGTGCGTTTGCCCCTTGGCACTTCTTCCTTGTGTGGGTTACAAATGAGTGATGGGTTACTGGGAATGAGGAAAGACCTTTGATCCCTCCTTATTCTCCAATCCCTGGGAAGCAGGAAGACATTGTAGTTTTGTCATTTGCACTCAGCAATGGATGCAGAGGACAGCATTGTATCATCATCTGCATTCAAAGGTTTGATATCTAATTAACAGCCAGTAAAAAAAATAACAACACATGGAAGACATCTGGTCTTGTTTACTGGGGTCAGTAACTGACAGAAAATAAGGTGGTCAGGGGGCCTATATCTTGTCTGGTGTCTGCTGCCCAAGGGCAGGCGTTTTTTTACACAAATGATGGTTTTTAAGCTTTGATTGTGATATCACTTATTCTAGAGCTACCTCTATTTTTTCCATGTGTGCGTAAACTCCTTGTTCATCAGTATTATTAGGATTTGTAGTTGTATTTTCATTTAAACTAGTTAGATATCTTTCCCTGTGTATGGTCATTTAAGATAGAGGAACTAAAAGGTTGGATTGGATTAGAAATCATATGCCCTGATTACAAGTGGCGCAAATGCTAGTTGGGACACGATAACAATATTACTGGAACACGCTAAAATTAGCACTCAAATTGATATTACAATTCCATAGTAAAATAGATTTACCAGAGAAGGTTTAGTGCAACGTGGCTGATATCGCTCTAGCATACCCATTACTTTCAAATGATATTGTGACCGTGCTAAATATCGCTCATATATGCTCGAAAGCCCAAATAACGCTAGAAGAATTAGCTTGACCTGAGAACTGAAGTAAAGTGTAAGGGATAAAAAAAAGTTTCCCAAAACACATGTAAAACACATTACAATAAAGTATTAAACTCAAATATAAACATTTTAGATGAGAAAATATAAGTTTTATATTGAAAAATATGTTTTAAAAGGGTTAAGGCAAGATATGGTATATGACAAGGTGTTTGACTGGAAAGGGCTCCAATATATGGTTACATTTTTCTTGTGGCATGTACTGCCCAGTGCCTTTAAAAGGATGTAATTCTTCTTATAATTAATATTAATTATTTAAAGCTACATCTGTTTGAGGAACCTCTTTCCAAAAATGCCAGTTCCTTTATTCAGTAGTGTGTTTTAGTTACACAATGTATATCAAAAGAGATGCAGAACTATAGCCCATTAAATTACGAGTGGAACGCTATTTTGCACTGCCGCTCATGCGTTAACTTTGCTAGACAGGTGTTTTTTGCACATGTGGGGATGCGCTCATATTACAAGGTGAAAGTAAAAAGTGGAACTTGGAATATCACAACCGCATTAACGTATTCTCTTATAGACTACAAAGGAGCGTGAGAACTTGAAAAAAATGAGCACCCTTACTCTTGTGCTAACATGATCAAGTGCGCTAACCCATCATGATATATGAATATTTCATATTCCAATGTTCTTCACGTAGAAGAATATTTTCTGTTTTTAATACATATTTCTATATATATGTATATAAAAAGTTTTTGGTAAAATATATATCTTAAGAGATCACAGTAAAGGCAAAGCATTACCTCAGCAGTGCTGATGCTGATTGGCTATTGCTTTTTTCCAACTTGCAGCTGGACAGCAGCTAATGTATAATTGTTTACACAGCACTTACTCTGGTGAGCTGAAGAAATTTTGAGGTAAAATATCTTACATTTTTACATAGAGATGTTCAGGTGATATTGTCAGCTGTGTACAGTTACGCTGCATCACTTTGAAGGGATTTAGCATATGGGGCCGAATTATCAAGCTCCGAATGGAGCTTGATGCCCCTGTTTCCGCGTGAGCCTTCAGGTTTACCGGGAACAGTAGTTATAAAGCAACGGTCTAAAGACTGCTGCTTCATAACTTGTCCGCTGCCTCTGAGGCTGCGGTCTTCAATCCGCCCGATCCTATACGATCGATCTGATTGACACCCCCTACTAGCGGCCGATTGGCCCAGAATCTGCATGAGGCGGCATTGCACAAGCCGTTCACCAGAACTGCTTGTGCAATGATAAATGCTGACAGCGCATGCTGTCGGCATTTATCGATGTGCAGCATACATGATACGCTACATTGTATCATGTCCGTCCACACTTTAGTAAATCGGCCCCTATGAGTATTATGTCCCTTTAAAACCATTATCAAATATGAATATTGCATACTAGGATTTTTCATGTTCAGCTACTTGACTGCAAAGGCTACACTGCACTTACATATATGTCTATATATGTATACATATGTATTTTTGTGTATACATATCTGTAAATACATATATACATATATAAATACATGAGTACATACTGTATGTACACACATATAAACATATATAAATATGTTTACATTACATATTAAACATGTGTATGTATGTATGTATCTCTATGTTAAATCCCTTTGCAGCCCTTTTTTTTTCTTCTAAAATCTGAGACCTCATATCTTTGATCCCTTATAATTTTTTAATTGTACTGTACTGTTAACCCTTTAATGACCACAGCACTTTTCAATTTTCTGACCGTTTGGGACCAAGGCTATTTTTACATTTTTGCTGTGTTTGTGTTTAGCTGTAATTTTCCTCTTACTCATTTACTGTACCCACACATATTATATACTGTTTTTCTCGCCATTAAATGGACTTTCTAAAGATACCATTATTTTCATCATATCTTATAATTTACTATAAATTTTTTTATAAAATATAAGGAAAAAATGGAAAAAAACACACTTTTTCTAACTTTGACCCCCAAAATCTGTTACATATCTACTACCACCAAAAAAAAACCATGCTAAAAAGTTTCTAAATTTTGTCCTGAGTTTAGAAATACCCAATGTTTACATCTTCTTTGCTTTTTTTTGTAAGTTATAGGGCCATAAATACAAGTAGCACTTTGCTATTTCCAAACCATTTTTTTTCAAAACTAGCGCTAGTTACATTAGAACACTAATATCTTTCAGGAATCTTTGAATATCCATTGACATGTAAATATTTTTTTTTAGAAGACATCCCAAAGTATTGATCTAGGCCCATTTAGGTATATTTCATGCCACCATTTCACCGCCAAATGCGATCAAATACAAAAAATAATTCACTTTTTCACAATTTTTTTCACAAACTTTTGGTTTCTCACTATCTATCTATCTATCTATCTATCTATCTATCTATCTATCTATCTATTAGGTACTTGTAAAGCGCAAACTAATCACCCGTGAGGGTCTCAAGGCGCTATGGGGGGGGGGGGAGAGGGGGGCTAAGGGAAGACGATTCATTCAAAGAGCCAGGTCTTGAGGTCCTTCCTGAAGTTTGTAAGGGAGGTGGATTGTCTGAGGTGCAGCGGGAGGGAGTTCCATGACCTTGCTGCCATATAGGAGAAGGATTTTCCTCCAGCTGTTTTTTTCTTGATGCGGGGGATGACTGCGAGTGCTTGGTCAGCAGAGCGGAGTTGTCTGGAGGAGGTGTAGAAATTGACACGGTGGTTGATGTATTCAGGACTGATGTTGTGGAGGGCCTTGAATGCATGGGTTAGGAGCTTGAAGGTGATTCTCTTGTTGACGGGGAGCCAGTGTAGGTTCCTTAGGTGTTCGGTGATGTGGTTTTGGCGAGGGATGTCGAGGATGAGTCTGGCCAAGGTGTTCTGGATGCGTTGGAGTCGTTTCTGGAGCTTGATGGTGGACCCGGCGTAGAGTGCATTGCCGTAGTCCAGTCGACTACTGACGAGGGCATGGGTGACAGATTTTCTAGTTTCAGTGGGGATCCACTTGAAGATTTTTCGCAGTAGGTGGAGTATGTGAAAACAAGTCGAAGAGATGGCGTTGACTTGGTGGTCCATGGAAAGTGATGAGTCGAGGATCACGCCTAGATTTCGTGCGTGGTGTGTTGGAGTTGGAGGGTGTCCGAGGGCTGTGGGCCACCAGGAGTCATCCCATGCGGATTTGGTGGGTCTGAGGAGGAGGATTTCGGTCTTGTCAGTGTTGAGTTTGAGACGGTTGTTGTTCATCCAGGTGGCGATTGCTGTAAGTCCTTCGTGGACATTTTTCTTGGCGGTGGCGGGGTCTCGGGTGAGTGAGATGATTAACTGTGTATCGTCGGCGTGGAAACAATGTTGAGGTTGTGTTGTCGGACGATGGCGGCGAGGTGGGCCATGTAGATGTTGAAGAGGGTGGGGCTAAGAGAAGAGCCTTGGGGTACGCTGCAGCTGATTGCTGTGGGATTGGAGGAGAAGGGTGGGAGTCTGACTTTCTGGGTTCTGCCGCTGAGGAAGGAGGTGATCCATCCAGGGCCTTATTGCGGATGCCAGCATCGTGTAGGCGCGTCAGGAGGGTGCTGTGGGCTACAGTGTCGAATGCAGCTGAGAGGTCTAGAAGAATAAGCACAGCATTCTCTCCTTGGTCGAGCATGGTGCGGATGTCGTCTGTGGCAGCGAGGAGGGCGGTCTCGGTGCTGTGATTGCTCCTGAAACCGGATTGGGAGGGTTCCAAGATGTGGTTGGTCTCGATGTGGTCAACAAGTTGTGCGTTGATGGCCTTCTCGATTACTTTGGCTGGAAAGGGGAGAAGAGAGCTGGGGCGGTAGTTTTTAGGATCTATGGGGTCAGCTGTGGGTTTCTTCAGCAGGGGTTTCAGCTCTGCATGCTTCCAGTCTTCTGGGAAGGTGCCAGTTTTGATGGAGCAGTTTATGGTGAGGCAGAGTTTGTGGGCGATGGTAAAACCCGCTTTGTTGAATATGTGGAGCGGGCATGGGTCTGAGGGTGCTCCGGAGTGGATAGATTTCATGATTCTGAGTGTGTCCTCCTTGGTGAGGGGGCTCCAGGTAGTGCGTAGAAGGTGGCGGGTGTTGGGTTTGGGTGAGGTGGTGGTCGGTGGGTCGGCGGTGAGTGGTGAGTTCTGGAGCTCAAGGCTGTCGTAGATGTTGATGATCTTGCGGTGGAAGTAAGTAGCGATGTTGTCGCAGAGGTCCTGGGAGGGTGGGATGTCATTAGTATCACTGTTGGGTTTGGAGAATTCCTTGATGACTGTGAACAGCTCTTTGCTGTTGTGGGTTTTGTCGTGGATTCTGTCTAGGATAGCGGTTTTCTTTGTGGTTTTGATGAGGTGGTAGTGACGGCTTCTTTGTAGGCGGATTTGTCCGAGGGGGACTTGCTGGATCTCCATATTCTCTCTAATCGTCTGCAGTGGCGTTTGGAGTCCTGGAGGGTGGGGGTGAACCAGCTGGCCTTGTTGGTGGCCTGGCGGCAGGACGGTTTCTTGAGGGGGGCGAGGCTATTTGCGCAGTCTGTGATCCAGCGATGTAGGTGGCGGGCGGAGGAGTTTGCGTCAGTGGAGGTCACTGGGGGGGACTTGATCAGGGTGGAGTGCAGTTGTTCTTGGGTGATGTTGTTCCAGTTTCTGCGGGGCGGGTGGTGATGCCGGAGGTGCGTGGTGGGTTTGTTGAAGGAGAAGTGTATACAGTGATGGTCAGTCCAGTGGAGTTCGGTTATGTGGTTGACTGAGATGTGATTGCCTGCGGAGAAGATTGGGTCGAGGGTGTGTCCGGCTATGTGAGTTGGGGCGTTTACAAGTTGCTTCAGTCCAATGGTTCCAAGGCTTTCCAGGAGGTTGGTGGTGTTGTGGCCATTCGGGTTGTCAAGAGGAAATTATTTACAAACTGAAATTATTTACAAACAGCTTGTGCAATTATGGCATAAATGGTTGTAAATTCTTCTCTGGGATCCCCTTTGTTCAGAAATAGCAGACATATATGGCTTTGACGTTGCTTTTTGGTAATTAGAAGGCCACTAAATGCCACTGCGCACCACACGTGTATTATGCCCAGCAGTGAAGGGGTTAATTAGGGAGCATGTAGGGAGCTTTTTGGGGTAATTTTAGCTTTAGTGTAGTGTAGTAGACAACCCCAAGTATTGATATAGGCCCATTTTGGTATATTTCATGCCACCATTTCACCGTAAATGCGATCAAATAAAAAAAAACTTTAAATTTTTCACAATTTTAGGTTTCTCACTGAAATCATTTACAAACAGCTTGTGCAATTATGGCACAAATGGTTGTAAATGCTTCTCTGGGATCCCCTTTGTTCAGAAATAGCAGACATATATGGCTTTGGGGTTGCTTTTTGGTAATTAGAAGGCCACTAAATGCCGCTGCACATCACACGTGTATTATGGCTAGCAGTGAAGGGGTTAATTATGTAGCTTGTAGGGAGCTTGCAGGGTTAATTTTAGCTTTAGTGTAGAGCTCAGCCTCCCACCTGAAACATCAGACCCCCTGATCCCTCCCAAACAGCTCTCTTCCCTCCCCCACCCCACAATTGTCCCCGCCATCTTAAGTACTGGCAGAAACTCTGCCAGTACTAAAATAAAAGGTATATTTGTTTGTTTTTTTAAGGTTTTTTATAGCATATTTACATATGCTGCTTTGTAGGATCCCCCTTAGCCCCCAACCTCACTGATCCCCCACCAAACAGCTCTCTAACCCTCCCCCTCTGCCTTAGCGGGCGCCATCTTGGGTACTGGCAGCTGTCTGCCAGTACCCAGTTTAGTAAAAAAAAAGTAATTTTTTTTTAAAAAATTGCCCTTTTCTGTAGTGTAGCTTCCCCGACCAACCTCCCACCACTTGCAGATCACTTACATACTTAAAAATATATATTTTTTTCACATTTATTATAGTTATTTTCAGATTTTTTTTCTGTAGTGTAGCGGTTCCCTCCCGCTCCTGCCCCATGCACGCGCCCCCATGCGCGCGCCCGTCGGTTCCGCCCCCGATCCCGCCCCCCTGCACATTACACGGCACATCGATGGCCACCCACCCGCCTCCCAAGTCCGCTCCCACCCACCAACGATACCGGCCATCAATGTCCGGTGCAGAGAGGGCCACAGAGTGGCTCTCTCTGCATCGGATGGCCATTTAAGGTTATTGCAGGATGCCTCCATATCGAGGCATCACTGCAATAACCGGAAAGCAGCTGGAAGCGAGCAGGATCGCTTCCAGCTGCTTTCCACACCGAGGACGTGCAGGGTACGTCCTCAGGCGTTAACTGCCTTTTTTTTTGAGGACGTACCCTGCACGTCCTCGGTCGTTAAGGGGTTAAATGTATTTTTGATGTGTTTTGTACAACTTTTTTTTCTTGCCTAACAGTTAACCAGAGCTCTGATGTCACGCTAAACCAACTTGTGTTAAGTTTGATTGCGCTCAAGCAAACGCATTTACTTTCAACTTGTAATACACGCAAATTGCAGAGAAATACCCGATAGCGCTACAGTTAGCACGCCACTTGTAATCTAGGCCACAATTTTTTTTTCCTTTAATGGCTTCTACAAGCAGCATACAAAAACACATTTCCCTGCATTTTCCTTTTAAAATGTTGAACCAGTTTTAAAGGGACAGTCGAGACCCAATACATAATTTTGATTACTTATTGTTGCATGCCAGAGAAGCATCCTGCAACTGGTCCCACATCTATAAGCTTGTAAGAAGTACATGAAACATTTAAGTATTCATTGTTTGTTAGGAGATGAAAATGGCCGCAGAGCTCCGCCAACCTTTTGTTTGTATATTTTTGTATGTTAAGTTTATCCAATCAAAATTGACTGTTAAATAAGTTTTCTTACTCTCACACGCTGATTTGTGCATGTTCAATTAGAAATAGCTAACTGAAAAATATTAAACAAGCTCTGCTAAATTGTCATACAAGAAGAAAGCTGTGGGCGGAGCTTGTCTGGTATGTAAGTAATAAAGTATTAGTGTCTAGACTGTCCATTTAAGTGTGTGTTTTTCTCCTGAGCCGCTGGGGTGGAGTCTGCTTGGTCATTTGGTAGGGCTAATTTATTCTGGGAACAAACTGGACAGTCTGGAGACAAAACCTTTGGAAATGTTTGGACATTCTTGATTGGTTTATAGTTGCAAACTGACAAACTGGGAAATAAAATGATCATTTAAACATTAAGGCCCAGATTACAAGTGGTGCACTAATTTTTAAATGCTCTTGAGTGGTAAAAAATTAGTGCGGTTGGATTAGCACTATTATTACAAGTTTCAAGTAAAAAAGTTGGAGCACAAGCAAACTTTAGGATTTAAGATGTAGTGATCACGCTTAATCCACCCCCCATAGACTTTTGTGGGACACGCTAAAGAAAGCCTTTTCCATTTATTACTTGCGAGCTAACCCTACACTGCACTAGATCCACTGCTCTAAAGCTGAAGGTGCGTTAGGAATACTTGAAATTCCTATGTTCTTCACTTATAAGAAATTATTATTTTTATTTTTTAATATATCTGTATATGTTTTTCTAAAATATATTTCTTTCATAAAATGGTGAGAGTCCATGAGCCATTACTCCTAAGATTTAACTCCTGGCCATTTGGAGGAGGCAAAGATCCTCTGCTGTGATGCACATAGCACTGGATGGGCTCTCTACTGGAAGCAGTCTTTTCTGTAGCAAAAATGCACGGTAGATCCGGGTGCATCTGTGGTAAGTGCAGCCATTTCTTGCATTCACATAGCCCACAGGCAATTCGTTTTTTCTCCAATTGTGTGGTACATCATAGCCAGGGGATGTACACTTGTAACAGACTAATTCCATCTTTATTACTTAGACTTTTTACACTTTGTCGAGTAATTATGGGAACATTATTATCTGTTAATATCTGTTTTTTCTTTCCTGGGATTTTTATCTCAATGCACCCTTATACCCTCTGATATACATATATATATACACAGTGAAGGGGATTTAACTTTTTTTTAGCAATGTGAGGGGATGTGTATTTTGTACTTTATGTATTAAGTTTTCTTTCCTAAGATATGAAGAGTCCACAACGTTATTCAATTACTAGTGGGAATATCACTCCTGGCTAGAAGGAGGAGGCAAAGAGCACCACAGCAAAGCTCTTAAGTGTCACTCCCCTACCCATAATCCCCAGTCATTCTCTTTGCCTCTGTCAATGGAGGAGGTGAAGTTTGGTGTCTGAAGAAATTAATCCTTTTCTCTTGTAAGGTGTATCCAGTCCACGGATCATCCATTACTTGTGGGATATTCTGCTTCCCAACAGGAAGTTGCAAGAGGATCACCCACAGCAGAGCTGCTATATAGCTCCTCCCCTAACTGCCATATCCAGTCATTCTCTTGCAAACTCTCAACATAGCTGGAGGTAGTAAGAGGAAAGTGGTGTAATATAGTTAGTTTTTTCTTCAATCAAAAGTTTATTGTTTTTAAATGGTACCGGAGTTGTACTATTTTATCTCAGGCAGCATTTAGAAGAAGAATCTGCCTGCGTTTTTCTATGATCTTAGCAGAAGTAACTAAGATCCACTGCTGTTCTCACATATGTCTGAGGAGTGAGGTAACTTCAGAGGGAGAATGGCGTGCAGGTTATCCTGCAATAAGGTATGTGCAGTTTAAGTTTTTCTAGGGATGGAATTTGCTAGAAAAAAGCTGTTGATACCGGATTAATGTAAGTTAAGCCTAAATACAGTGATTTAATAGCGACTAGTATCAGGCTTGCTATCAGAGGTATATACTCTGATTAATGTGCAATATAAAACGTTTGCTGGCATGTTTAATCGTTTTTATATATGCTTTGGTGATAAAACTTATTGGGGCCTAGTTTTTTCCACATGGCTGGCTTGATTTTTACCTAGAAACAGTTTCCTGAGGCTTTCCACTGTTGTAATATGAGTGGGAGGGGCCTATTTTAGCGCTTTTTTGCGCAGTTAAAATTACAGACAGAGACATTCAGCTTCCCTCAGCAGTCCCCTGCATGCTTTAGGACATCTCTGAAGGGCTCAAGAGGCTTCAAAAGTCATATATTGAGGAAGGTAAAGCCACAGTGGAGCTGTGGCAGTTGTTGTGACTGTTTAAAAAACGTGTTTTTTTTCAATTTGTTAATCCGTTTTTTGTATTAAGGGGTTAATCATCCATTTGCAAGTGGGTGCAATGCTCTGCTAACTTGTCACATACACTGTAAAAATTTCGTTTGTTTAACTGCCTTTTTTCACTGTTATTTCAAATTTTAGCAAAATTTGTTTCCCTTAAAGGCACAGTAACGTTTTTTATATTGCTTGTTTAACTTGATGTAAAGTGTTTTCCAAGCTTGCTAGTCTCATTGCTAGTCTGTATAAACATGTCTGACATAGAGGAAACTCCTTGTTCATTATGTTTAAAAGCCATGGTGGAACCCCATATGAGAATGTGTACTAAATGTATTGATTTCACTTTAAACAATAAAGATCAGCTTTTATGTTTAAAAAATTTATCACCAGAGGATTCTGGTGAGGGGGAAGTTATGCCGACTAACTCTCCCCACGTGTCAGACCCTTTGACTCCCGCTCAAGGGACTCACGCTAAAATGGCGCCAAGTACATCAAAGACGCCCATAGCGATTACTTTGCAGGACATGGCGGCAATCATGGATAATACCCTGTCAGCGGTATTAGCCAGACTGCCGGAATTCAGAGGAAAGCGCAATAGCTCTGGGGTTAGACGTAGTACAGAGCGCGCAGATGCCTTAAGGCACATGTCTGATACTGCGTCACAATATGCAGAAGCTGAGGAAGGAGAGCTTCAGTCTGTGGGTGACATTTCTGATTCGGGGAAACCTGATTCAGATATTTCTACTTTTAAATTTAAGCTTGAGAACCTCCGTGTATTGCTTGGGGAGGTGTTAGCTGCTCTGAATGACTGTGACACAATTGCAGTACCAGAGAAATTGTGTAGACTGGATAAATACTATTCAGTGCCGGTGTGTACTGATGTTTTTCCAATACCTAAAAGGTTTACAGAAATCATTAATAAGGAGTGGGATAGACCCGGTGTGCTGTTTTCCCCCCCTCCTATTTTTAGAAAAATCTTTCCAATAGACGCCACCACACGGGACTTATGGCAGACGGTCCCTAAGGTGGAGGGAGCAGTTTCTACTTTAGCAAAGCGTACCACTATCCCTGTCGAGGACAGTTGTGCTTTTTCAGATCCAATGGATAAAAAATTAGAAGGTTACCTTAAGAAAATGTTTATTCAACAAGGTTTTATCCTGCAGCCCCTTGCATGCATTGCGCCTGTCACTGCTGCTGCGGCATTCTGGTTTGAGTCTCTGGAAGAGGCCTTTCAGACAGCTACTCCATTGACTGAAATACTTGACAAGCTTAGAACACTTAAGCTAGCTAATTCTTTTGTTTCTGACGCCATTGTTCATTTGACTAAACTAACGGCTAAGAATTCTGGATTCGCCATCCAGGCGCGTAGGGCGCTATGGCTTAAATCTTGGTCAGCTGACGTGACTTCAAAGTCTAAATTACTTAACATTCCCTTCAAGGGGCAGACCCTATTCGGGCCTGGTTTGAAGGAAATTATTGCTGACATTACTGGAGGTAAGGGTCATACCCTTCCTCAAGACAGGGCCAAATCAAAGGCCAAACAGTCTAATTTTTGTGCCTTTCGAAACTTCAAGGCAGGTGCAGCATCAACTTCCTCTGCTACAAGACAAGAGGGAACTTTTGCTCAATCCAAGCCGGGCTGGAAACCTAACCAGTCCTGGAACAAAGGCAAGCAGGCCAGAAAGCCTGCTGCTGCCTCTAAGACAGCATGAAGGAACGGCCCCCTATCCGGTAACAGATCTAGTAGAGGGCAGACTTTCTCTCTTCGCCCAGGCGTGGGCAAGAGATTTCAGGATCCCTGGGCGTTGGAGATCATATCTTAGGGATATCTTCTGGACTTCAAAGCTTCCCCTCCTCAAGGGAGATTTCACCTTTCGAGATTATCTGTAAACCAGATAAATAAAGAGGCATTCTTATGCTGTGTGCAAGAACTCCTAGTTATGGGAGTGATCTGTCCAGTTCCACAGTCGGAACAGGAACAGGGTTTTTATTCAAATCTGTTTGTGGTTCCCAAAAAAGAGGGAACCTTCAGACCCATTTTGAATCTAAAGATCTTAAACAAATTCCTCGGAGTTCCATCGTTCAAAATGGAAACTATTCGGACCATCCTACCTATGATCCAGGAGGGTCAGTACATGACCACAGTGGATTTGAAGGATGCTTACCTTCACATACCGATTCACAAAGATCATCATCGGTTCCTAAGGTTTGCCTTTCTGGACAGGCATTACCAATTTGTGGCTCTTCCCTTCGGGTTAGCTACAGCTCCAAGAATCTTTACAAAGGTTCTGGGATCGCTTCTGGCGGTCCTAAGACCGCAAGGTATATCAGTGGCCCCTTATCTGAACGACATCCTGATACAGGCGTCAAGTTTTCAGATTGCCAAGTCACATACGGACATAGTTCTGGCATTTCTCAGGTCACATGGGTGGAAGGTGAACGAGGTAAAGAGTTCTCTATCCCCACTCACAAGAGTCTCCTTCCTAGGGACTCTGATAGATTCTGTAAAAATGAAGATTTACCTGACAGAATCCAGGTTATCAAAGCTTCTAAAATCTTGCCGTGTTCTTCATTCTATTCCGCGCCCTTCGGTGGCTCAGTGTATGGAAGTAATCGGCTTGATGGTAGCGGCGATGGACATAGTGCCATTTGCACGACTACATCTCAGACCGCTGCAACTATGCATGCTCAGTCAGTGGAATGGGGATTACACAGATTTGTCCTCTCTGCTAAATCTGGATCAAGAGACCAGAGATTCTCTTCTCTGGTGGCTATCTCGGGTCCATCTGTCCAAAGGTATGACCTTTCGCAGGCCAGATTGGACAATTGTAACAACAGATGCCAGCCTTCTAGGTTGGGGTGCAGTCTGGAATTCCCTGAAGGCTCAGGGATTGTGGACTCAGGAGGAGAAAATCCTCCCAATAAATATTCTGGAGTTAAGAGCAATATTCAATGCTCTTCTAGCTTGGCCTCAGTTAGCAACCCTGAGGTTCATCAGATTTCAGTCGGACAACATCACGACTGTGGCTTACATCAACCATCAAGGGGGAACCAGGAGTTCCCTAGCGATGTTAGAAGTCTCCAAGATAATTCGCTGGGCAGAGATTCACTCTTGCCACCTATCAGCAATCCATATCCCAGGTGTAGAGAACTGGGAGGCGGATTTTCTAAGTCGTCAGACTTTTCATCCGGGGGAGTGGGAACTCCATCCGGAGGTGTTTGCTCAATTGGTTCATCGTTGGGTCAAACCAGAACTGGATCTCATGGCGTCCCGCCAGAACACCAAGCTTCCTTGTTACGGATCCAGGTCCAGGGACCCAGAAGCGGCACTAATAGATGCTCTAGCAGCGCCTTGGTTCTTCAACCTGGCTTATGTGTTTCTACCATTTCCTCTGCTCCCTCGACTGATTGCCAAAATCAAACAGGAGAGAGCATTGGTGATCTTGATAGCGCCACGCAGGACCTGGTATGCAGACCTAGTGGACATGTCATCCTTTCCAGCATGGACCCTGCCTCTGAGACAAGACCTTCTACTACAAGCTCCTTTCAATCATCCAAATCTAATTTCTCTGAGACTGACTGCATGGAGATTGAACGCTTGATTTTATGAAAGCGTGGCTTCTCCGAGTCAGTCATTGATACCCTTATACAGGCACGAAAGCCTGTCACCAGGAAAATCTACCATAAGATATGGCGTAAATACCTTTATTGGTGTGAATCCAAGAATTACTCATGGAGTAAGGTTAGGATTCCTAGGATATTGTCCTTTCTCCAAGAGGGTTTGGAAAAAGGATTATCAGCTAGTTCTTTAAAGGGACAGATTTCTGCTCTGTCTATTCTTTTGAACAAGCGTCTGGCAGAAGTTCCAGACGTTCAAGTTTTTTGTAAGGCTTTGGTTAGAATTAAGCCTGTGTTTAAACCTGTTGCTCCCCCATGGAGCTTAAACTTGGTTCTTAAAGTTCTTCAAGGGGTTCCGTTTGAACCCTTTCATTCCATTTATATCAAAAGTTAATCTGATTATTGGACTTTGTTTTAGTTCTGTTCTATCGTTATATTATCAAGGTTTTCTAATCTATCAGAAAATGGGGCAGAAATTGTAAAGAATTAGAAAAAAAAAAAAAAAAAGGGGGGATGATAAGAGGTTGTGTTTGATATGCTAGAATTTATCTTCATACAATATTATGTTCCAGAGTTATTTAATTACATTTACAACTTCTAATTAGACGTTCACTGTTATATTACTGACTTACCCCTGTAACTTTAATTTTTGTGCAGGCCTTCTTTTCACTTTTATGGCCTGATATAGGCAGTCCACTAACTTTAGATATTTGTAGCCCCGGAAGTAATTTCGGGGAAACCTAAAATCACCCCAAATAGTTTAAGATTTTTTTTTTTTTCCTTTGCTAATAACACCCCAAATAGTTTAATTTTTTTTTTTTGTCTTGGTTGATAGAGGATAGTTTTATTCTCAATAATGAAAACTAGAAAATTGTGCACTAATTCTTAGAAGTAACCACTTAGACTACTTAGATTCACAATAATCACACTAATTAGATTAGATTTATTTGTTATATACACACAAACTTTGTTGTTTTGCTTTCCTTCTTGTCCTTTTTTTTTTTTTTTCCTCTGACACATTTGTTGAGTCTATATGTCTCTAGAAAAATATTTCACACAACACCCTTCTAAAATGCCTGCCAAACCTAAAGAAAAAAAAAACAAGGGGGCTGATATTAGTTCTGACTCTAGTGAAACATTATCTATATCGAATGATAATCAGTCTTTATTAATCCAGATTAGTAATCTTTTTTCACCACAATTTGACATAATTAAAAAGGAACTAAGTGATATTTCGAGTGAACTTAACACTCTTAATCAAGAAGTTAAGCAATTCGCCATCAGGATGGCGGAAGCTGAGGATAGAATATCTGTCTTAGAAGATACGGTTAATCAACAAGAAAATATTCTATCTAAACAACAGACCATAATCCAAAATTTGGAAGTGCGTCTAGAGGATCAAGAGGATCGCTCTAGACGCAATAATTTAAGAATTGTTGGTATCCCTGAAACAGCAGATTATGACAACCTGATTGAATTTACCTCCCAAACATTACCCCTAGCTTTAGGGTTCCCCCCGCAAGTTCTACCCCTGTCCATGGAAAGAGCACATAGATTAGGAACAAAAAAAACTTTTGAGAGTGGATTAGTTAGAAATAGGACTTGTATATTCAAACTACTTAAGTATCAAGATAAAGTGGAAATATTGAGACTTTATAGGAAATTTGATACTTTTACTATAAATGATAAAAGAGTCATGCTATTTCAAGATTTCTCCAACGAGACAGTTAAAAAAAGAAAAGCTATGTCTCCTATATGCACGATCATGATAAATAAGGGTATTAAAGCCCGAATGATTTACCCCGCTAAAATTATAGTGGAGGACAATGGCAATAAGATTATGTTCACTGATCCAGTTAAAGCAAGAGAATACAGTGATTCTAAAAGATAACCTAGTGAGTCAGATATTCTTAGATTGAAAGTGTCCCATTATCTAGATATAGGAATGTTAGTGTTTGTTGTAAATGTAAAGTTTTTTTTTTTTTTTCTCTCTCTCTTCTCTCTCGCCCCCCTTCAACCTCTCTTAGTACTTTTTCTATGGGGATGTACGTATGAAAGCTACTCATGACATACGGATATTTGTATGGCTCCCTTTATAGATTGGAGGATAAAGCACTATGCCACGGGGTAAGAATTTGGCTTCTTAAGAAGTTGGGTTTTTTAATGGAAGCGCAAGGAAGAGAGAGATACCGGAGATAGTAATTGATTTAAGACCTTCTATTATACCTTATCATGCTTGATGTATTAGAAAATTTCACGATTGTATCCTGGAACGTGGGGGGTATCACTAATCCAACAAAACGTAAACTGATAATTAAAAAGCTAGGTGAACTAGAACCGAGTGTTGCATTTATACAGGAAACATATTTAAAAGATATTGAGATCCCAAAACTGAGATGTAGATGGATAGGCGAGGTCATCGCTACCCCATGTCGCGGTAGGAAATTAGGTGTTGCAATACTCCTGAATAAAAATTTATCATATCAAATACTACAGACGGATGTAGATCAGGAAGCAAGATATATAATTTTGCAAATTAGGATAAAAGAGATAAGACTTGTTTTTTGCAATATCTATGCACCGAATAATTTCTCCAAAAATTTTTGGGAAAAATTGAAGAGTAAGTTATTATTGTATATATCAGATAATCTAGTGATAGGGGGCGACTTTAATCTTTCGTTCTGTCCTGAACTTGATAGGTTTTCAAAAAAAAACATAGCGGTATTGTCATGATCCGGTGTACATGCGCTCAGGAAACAGACCCTCGGGGCAGTGGTAGGGATTTGAAGACACCGACCCCTGACCCGGGGAAGAGTATCCTGGACGTGGATAGATGATATTCTGTGATTCATAGTTGCTAGAAGTTATTGTAGAATAAATGGAGAGTGCAACATTTGTATACAATATATTCTGAGTTCACTGTGACTTATAGTTAGTTAATAGAAGTAACTGCAGGATTCAATGAGAGAGAAATATAGCAAAGTGGAATGTTCAGGCTTCAGAGTAATCTGGTGAAAGTTTGACACTTAGATGCAAACTAAGGATTGTTGCAGGTTCACAGTACATAATATTATATAAAGCTGTATGTCAGAGTTAAAGCACAGCTGCACAGGTACTTAGACAAGCTGCAAGTTTAGGCATTAATTACTGTTTGTGCATTTAGATGCAAACTTGGTTTATTGCAGGTTCACAGTACATATTATTATAATGAGCTGTATGTCAGTAATTAGCAGAGCAGCACAGGTGAAAGTTAAGTTTAAGGCATTAATTACTGTTTGAACATATATTGGAGAATCACAGGAAAGCTTTTAATTGAACACATAGATGCAGAGTTCAGAATATGTTAACATATTTGCAGCAGGATATTTCAGCAATGACAACTTGTAGCAGAGAAATAGTTATAAAGTTCTGAGTAAGATGCTGTTGTAATTAGAGAGTGATGGTAAGCAAAAGCATAGTTGAATTATAATAAAGTTCAGAGATTGTTAAGTAGCTGTGTCCAGGAAACAGAATGGAGATATTTTTGATACTTGCGGTTTGATGATATTTTGCATAGGTAATAGGAAATGCTGTATCTTGGAATAGTTGCTAAGTTCATGCAGGAAACAGTCACAGACCTCTGTTCAGGATCACAACTTCAATGTTAATGCAAGGCACATTAGACCTGAGAAGGCTTAAAAAGAGGCTGAGGTAATCAGGTGCATGAATGATTAATCAGGCAGGCAGGCTGAATGTGAATACTGCCCAAATGCAGCAGTCAGAAAAGGATTTCTTAAAGGGATAGTGACATTAGGCTGAGATATGTTACAGATTCCCCTCCTTAAAGGCGACCTCCGGGCGCCCAATACAATCCAAAAGGAGAGAGAACAAAATTGATATGGAGAATCGGTAGTAGGTGTATGGAGGTAGTGAGTCCAATCGGAAATCAAGAAAGGAGGATTGGAGATCTCTTGAAAAAGTTGAATGACGAAGTAAAGGCCATGTAATTCAGGTATCAAAAGATCTTGACAATGATGAGAGCAAAACTTGAAGTCAACTTTTTTGTAGTCATCGTGAGAATGCATGAACGTAACATACAATGAGCTTCCTACCACAGAATCATTCTGAGGGTAGACAGGTGGATGTTCTTCATGATAGATGACCATGTATATAGCCAATGAAAAGGCAGCCAGTCCTAGAGATATGAAAAGGCTTTCCTCAGCTTCAGAAATAGAGATGCAGCATTCTGGATTGATAACCAGATTAACCACCTTTGGGTCAGAGATTTGAGTATCCTCAGAATTAACCTCTTGGCTGAGGATTAGATATACTCCAAAAGAAAAAGCTATAGCCACTTCTAACGCAATAGCAGGGCTTTCTTCAAAATAGGAGATAGGAGTGTAGAGTGCAAGATTTGTCCAGTTCTTGCCATCTTCTAATTCAAAATGAAATGTCTCCTTACTGGATTCAGAATCAAAAGTGTTCTCACTAAGAATAGGTATATGAATGTCCACACCAGGGTAAGGTTCAGGAATACCCACATCTGGGCAAGGTTCAGTCATATCCTCAGTAGGATCAGGTGAAGGAATGCCCATGCCAGGGCAATGTTCAGAAGTACCCACATCTGGGCAAGGTTCAGGAATATCCTCAGTAGGATCAGGTGAAGGAATGCCCATGCCAGGGCAATGTTCAGAAGTACCCACATCTGGGCAAGGTTCAGGAATATCCTCAGTAGGATCAGGTGAAGGAATGCCCATGCCAGGGCAATGTTCAACTATAGAGAAAGAAAAAGAACCCACTTTAGAGCCAGGAACCATACTCTCTTCTGAGCAGAGGGCAAGGCTTTCTTCAGGGTTCATAAACGAAGAATTAACAAGACCCACTTTAGAGCCAAGAACCATACTCGCTTCTGAGTAGAGGGCATGGCTATCTTCAGGATCAAGTATTATTACACCCATTTCTGGGTTAAACAAAGGAATACCCATACCAGGGTCAAAAACAGGAGAGTCCACCTTGATGTCAGGTTTAGTAGTATAATCATGGAAAACAGGAACAGGAATGGGCACAGGGGAATCTTCTTGAAGAACTTTTGTACAAGTTTCAGGTTCAAGAATGTCCACTTGCAAACTTGGTTCAAAGTTGTCCTCACAGGATTGAGTATCAGGAATTCCTGTACAGGAAACTGATGTAGTAGAAAATGTAGGTTGATGCAAAGTATCTCCCAAGGGAAACAATTTCTTAGATGCAATAACAGAAGAATTTTGAGAAGGTGAAGTGTACTGCAATATGCCACACTCAGGTAGATGCGGAGGAATTGTGACACAAGATTCTGACTGAGAAGTTATCTGGAGTTCAGTAGGCATGCTTATTTGAGTTTGAATATCAGAGCTAAATTCTCCAGGGATTATCTCTGGTAAACTGAAAGGTTGTATATCTGGAACAGAATTATCTTTTGCTTCTAGCACAGGGTTTACAGGTATTGAGGCAGCATGAGAGGGATGCAAGAATTCAATAGTTGGAAACAGTTTTTGTAGTTGTTGTAGAGTCTGAGAAGAGATACCATTAGATGCTTTAAGAAGAGACTGATAGTGACTATAGACATCATCCAGCTCGGTGTTGACAGTGTCAGGAGGCAAGAGAGGGTCTGGTACAACAGAATCTAAAACAGGGGAATCAGGCTGAGTTTCCTCTTTGCACTTCTGATTTTCTGTGGGCAGAAGGATTTTCTTCTTCTTCTTCTTCTTTTTCTTAGAGAACTTAGATTTCTTCCCAGTATGAGGCTTCTTAGGTTGCTGCCATTGTGGCTTGTAGTAAGGTTGAGAACAGAAATCCTCTTCATCACTGGATGCATAATTCTGATGTGATAAATCAGCATAGTAGTTGAGAGGACCTTTACTCCTAACAGCAGTCTGTAAACCAGATGTCCTTTCTTCCAGCTCTGAATCTGTCCAATCTAACGAATCCATGGTAATATCAGAAATAGGAAGATCAGTATTTCCATGAGAGGTTTCATGATGGGAGCTGTCTGTATCATCCATGTTGTAAATATAACAACCAAGGATGTCATTATAGCAAATAGGTTGAGGTCTTGTCTGAGTTTGTGGCGAATTAAAGTTGCGCTCATACCAGTCTAATGCCAATTCAGCTGGATCTGTGAAGTCATCCTCCTTGTTGACATATACAGACTCAGAATCAGTATCATCAGGATAGGAATCACAAACAGGAGGAGTAGATGGTATTCTGGAACAGTAGTCCTGTCTCTTTAAGTCTTTAAAGGTCTGAATTTTTTCTGCTGAATCTATGAATGCATCCTCTTCAGTTACATAGTCAGACTCAGAATCAGTTTCACCAAAATGGAAATCACGAACATGAGCAACAGATGAAATTCTGGAAAAGTGGTTCTGTCTCTTTAAATCTTTGAAAGCCTGAATTTTTTCTGCTGAAGCTATGGTTAAATCCTCTTCATTTTCATAGTCAGATTCAGGATCAGTTTCACCAAAATGGTAACCACGAACATGAGTAGAGGATTGTCTAGAATGGGAGTACTGTGTCTTTAAATTTTTTAAAGTTTGAAAATCTTCTGTTTTTCCTTTAGGGATTGCTTGGGTCTGAGTTATGTTGTAATTTTTCATTTTCCTTTGAGGGTCGGTGCATCCACTACCACTGCGGATCCCTTTTTTAGGCATTAACATTCTGTCATGATCCGGTGTACATGCGCTCAGGAAACAGACCCTCGGGGCAGTGGTAGGGATTTGAAGACACCGACCCCTGACCCGGGGAAGAGTATCCTGGACGTGGATAGATGATATTCTGTGATTCATAGTTGCTAGAAGTTATTGTAGAATAAATGGAGAGTGCAACATTTGTATACAATATATTCTGAGTTCACTGTGACTTATAGTTAGTTAATAGAAGTAACTGCAGGATTCAATGAGAGAGAAATATAGCAAAGTGGAATGTTCAGGCTTCAGAGTAATCTGGTGAAAGTTTGACACTTAGATGCAAACTAAGGATTGTTGCAGGTTCACAGTACATAATATTATATAAAGCTGTATGTCAGAGTTAAAGCACAGCTGCACAGGTACTTAGACAAGCTGCAAGTTTAGGCATTAATTACTGTTTGTGCATTTAGATGCAAACTTGGTTTATTGCAGGTTCACAGTACATATTATTATAATGAGCTGTATGTCAGTAATTAGCAGAGCAGCACAGGTGAAAGTTAAGTTTAAGGCATTAATTACTGTTTGAACATATATTGGAGAATCACAGGAAAGCTTTTAATTGAACACATAGATGCAGAGTTCAGAATATGTTAACATATTTGCAGCAGGATATTTCAGCAATGACAACTTGTAGCAGAGAAATAGTTATAAAGTTCTGAGTAAGATGCTGTTGTAATTAGAGAGTGATGGTAAGCAAAAGCATAGTTGAATTATAATAAAGTTCAGAGATTGTTAAGTAGCTGTGTCCAGGAAACAGAATGGAGATATTTTTGATACTTGCGGTTTGATGATATTTTGCATAGGTAATAGGAAATGCTGTATCTTGGAATAGTTGCTAAGTTCATGCAGGAAACAGTCACAGACCTCTGTTCAGGATCACAACTTCAATGTTAATGCAAGGCACATTAGACCTGAGAAGGCTTAAAAAGAGGCTGAGGTAATCAGGTGCATGAATGATTAATCAGGCAGGCAGGCTGAATGTGAATACTGCCCAAATGCAGCAGTCAGAAAAGGATTTCTTAAAGGGATAGTGACATTAGGCTGAGATATGTTACAGGTATATAACAGTCAAGCTAAATACATGAAACAATTTTGTTACCAGCTGAAACTTAATGATGTATGGAGACTTCAAAACCCTGATCAGTGTATATATACTTGTGAATCTAAAAAATACAGAACATTTTCAAGAATAGATTATTTACTAGTTGCTGAATCTCTCTCTATACAGAAAGTTAAGGCTACAATAGGTGATATAGTGATATCCGACCACGCGATCATCTCACTGTCATTTCTCTCTTCCGAAATCCAAGTGCATAAAAATTTAACTATTATATTCCCATGGTTTATGTATAAGAATATTAGATTTAATTTGTGGTTAAAACAGAAATGGAAAGATTATTGTACTTTTAATATAGCATATTTTCAGAAAATCGAAACCTTCTGGGAAGCCTCTAAGGCGTATCTAAGGGGGGAAATTAAGGCCTATATGTGCAAAAAAAAATGCAAAGATAAAAAGAGAGAAATCCAACTTGCTAAACAAGTCAAGAATAGTTATCAAAAATACGTTAGAGATTCTTCGCGTTTACTTTGGGAAAAATATTCTAGTGCCAGACAGGAACGGGATGTTTTTCTTAAGCAAAAATCCCTTGAGGAAGAGAGAAAATTAAACCTGCGATATAAAGGACACTTTGGCTATTCAGCCAAATTTCTGGCTAAACTAGTTAAGGGTAGAAAGAAAAAAAACTATATACTAGCAATTAGAGATCAGGATATTAGATATACGGGAGTATCGGACATCAACCAAACGCTATTTGCGTTTTATCAAAAACTTTACACGCAAAGTACCAATCATGCACAGAATCAAGAAAAATTTTGGTCTCAAATACAAATCCCTAGAGTCTCACAAGATCTCGTGGTGGCGTTGAACGCTCCCATTTCAGTAAATGAGATAGCGGAAGCAATTGATAAGACCAAATTGAATAAAGCCGCTGGACCGGATTGTTTGCCTGCAGAGTATTATAAAATACTGGCAGATGAAATCCAACCTACTTTAGAAAAATTGTTTAATAGCTATTATAGGAATGGGAATATACCTTCAAAATACTTTGCGGCTGCAAACATTTCTCTGATTCTTAAAAAAGGGAAAGATGCAGAGGATCCAGGTTCATACAGACCAATTTCCGTTCTTAATACGGACTATAAAATACTATCCTCGATCTTAGCATCTAGATTAATGTTATGTCTTGATGAAGTGATACATTCGGATCAGTCAGGGTTTATGGCCTCAAGAAATGTCTCCAAAAATACAAGGAAAGTGATAAACTTATTAGATTATATATGGAATATTCGCCAAAATCCAGGTAGATATTTTGAATATGATTGTGCAATCTTAACCCTTGATGCTGTTAAAGCTTTTGATTCTATAGAATGGGATTATTTATTTACGGCCCTCGAAAAGTTTGGTTTTAAAAATGATTTTGTCCGGTTCATTCGTAATATCTATAAGTGTCCTATATCTTATCTCTTAATTAACAATAATCTTACTTCAGGGATAAGATTGAAAAAAGGTACTAGGCAAGGGTGCCCCCTGTCCCCCCTCCTATTCAACCTAGCTTTAGAACCTCTGGCAATCAAGTTACGGGATACTCTAGAAGGTATTTCTATTGGTCAGAATGTCCTCAAAACTTTATTATATGCAGACGACATATTGATTTTTCTTTATAATACACCCAGAGCTATCCCAAGTGTGACAGACTGCTTGAATTTTTTTAGTTCTTTCTCGGGCTATAAAGTAAATAATAATAAAAGTGAATTGATGTGGCTATATAAAACAAGTAATACAGCTGACAATCTGGAATTTAAAGAGGTAGACTCTCTTAGATATTTAGGAATATATCTCCATAGGAATCCTGAAAGATGGTATGATCTTAATTTTTTCCCGCTATTTCAGAAAATAAAAGCCGACCTGAAACTGTGGTCCACTCTCCCATTATCGTTGACAGCGAGAGTGAATCTTATAAAGACAATAATCTTTCCCCGGTTTCTTTTTCTTTTACAGAATTTGCCATTGCTTCTATATAAAACTGATATACGGAAATTAAATTCTAGCTTTTCACAATTTATTTGGCATAACAAGAAAAAATCACGTATTGCATTAGAAAAACTTATGCAACCTCGTGAAGCAGCTGGTTTAGCTTTGCCTAATATAACGTTTTATAATTTTGCAGCTTTAGGTAAAATAGCGCTTGATTGGCTCACGGAAACAAGTTGGTTCTCTACATTAGCCTTTCTCTTAAGGCGTTATTGCATATTCAACCAAAAGAAATACCGTACAAGGTCAAAAATTTAATATCAGTTAATAATGTAGTCCTTGCTTGGCAAAAAATTTGTTCCATTATTGGTCTTGATTATTCTTTTTCGGATTATTTACCTTTGATAGGCAATCCTGAATTTCCCCCCGGAAATAACCAGCAGGTATTTAGAGAATGGTACAACAAAAATCTTAAGGCAGTCTCGCAATTCCTAATGGAAGAGCGACAAATAATCTCTTTTGATACGCTGAAAGCTCGATTTGATCTATCAATTAATAATTTTTATCCCTACCTACAAGTATATCATTTTATATCATCTAAGGGGTGGAATGGCGGTGAGATGGTCGCGTGGTCGGAATTAAAAACAATTATGGTCATTGCTCAAGTCAAGTCCCCTTCGATTTCATTATTATATAGTATTATGCTCGCCAAACAAAGTGATTCCCTAATGCAAAAATTATCTGTAAAATGGATAAATATGATCCCGAATATAGATCGTGAAATATTAAAAGATAGTTGTAAAACACTTAACAAATGTCGTATTCCAATTAGTTGGAAAGAAGGTCATATGAAATTACTGAATAATTATTATTGCACACCATGGAAAATGGCTAAAATGTATACGGATCAAGATTTCTTCTGCCCGCGATGTGTTCTCATGAATGCAGATATTCTACATATGTTTTGGCTTTGCCCGAGGATTCAACAATTTTGGAAGAAAGTGATTTTTTGGATTAATAGATTGTATTTAACTAACATACAACTTGAAGTTGAGGATATCTTTCTGTTGGTCCGGTCTAGGCAAAGGACAGCTCCAGCAAGTAGAATTATAAACACTATCATTTTACTTGTCAGGCAACTTATAGTGAGTAATTGGAAAGCAAAAAAGCTCCCTGGTTTCTCATATTTTATTAAAGAAATCCAGTCGCAGATTATATTTGAATCTTTCCATTTGTCGGATGCAAGTGAAAAAGAATGTAAACAATTTTTATTGGGTTGGTTACCTATAATTAAAATATACCCAGAGGACGTGCAAAAGTTAATGCTATACCCATTTTTAAGTACTGATTGTTTTTTTGATCTGGTATTATTAGGAGATTTTCCAACAGATTGGGTTTCAAGCTATAGGTAGAACAACTTTCAGGCTGGAGAAGCTAGAGAAAGAAATAGAGGTGATAGAAAATCGATATAGTAAAAGATCCCGAGTTGAGGGAAGAGAGATGGATTAAAATAGATATCCAAGAGAGGCAATGAAATTAGGAGAGAGGAAGAAGGAGAGAGGAGAGAGGAATGTAGGAGAGAGAAAAATTTTGTTTTGTTTTGTTTTATTTTTGTTTTGTTTTGTTCTGGTTTCTCTTGCTTTGTTTTGTTTTGTTTTGGGTTATTCTGTACCGTTTTGTTTTGTTCTGTTTTGCTTTATTTTGTCTTGTTTTGTCTCGTTTTGTCTTGTTTTGTGTTGTTTTGTTTGGTCTTGTTTTGTTTTGTTTTGTTTTGTTCTGTTCTGTCCTGTCTTGTCTTGTCTCGTGTGAGTGTGTTTTTTGTTTTCCAACTGATGATAAAAAGTGCTTCCAGAGTTAAAAGAGTTGATCGTTACATTATAATTTGTCTTCAATATATATTGAGAATGATGTAATCTAATCATTTTTTTTGTTTTATGCTGTTTATCTGTTTACACCACGCGTGTATTTGCGGTATATTTGTTTACATCCTGTGTGGTGTAGTTCTATATTTATATGGAAGAATTTCCCTTGTTTTGTTCTATTCTCTGGTAGCCACAAATAAATAAATATTTAAAAAAAAAAAACTTTTATCTTGGAAAGTTCTGTTTTTGATGGCTATTTCCTCGGCTCGGAGAGTCTCTGAGTTATCTGCCTTACAATGTGATTCTCCTTATCTGATTTTCCATTCAGATAAAGTAGTTCTGCGTACAAAACCTGGGTTTTTACCTAAGGTAGTTTCTAACAAGAATATCAATCAATAGATTGTTGTTCCATCATTGTGTCCTAATCCTTCTTCAAAGAAGGAACGCCTTTTACATAATCTGGACGTGGTCCGTGCTTTAAAGTTTTACTTACAAGCTACTAAAGATTTTCGCCAAACATCTACACTGTTTGTTGTTTACTCTGGACAGAGGAGAGGTCAAAAAGCTTCGGCAACCTCTCTTTCTTTTTGGCTTCGGAGCGTAATACGCTTAGCCTATGAGACTGCTGGACAGCAGCCCCCTGAAAGGATTACAGCTCATTCTACTAGAGCTGTGGCTTCCACCTGGGCCTTTAAAAATGAGGCTTCTGTTGAACAGATTTGCAAGGTGGCTTGGTCTTCGCTTCATACCTTTTCTAAATTTTACAAATTTGACACTTTTGCTTCTTCTGAGGCTATTTTTGGGAGAAAGGTTCTACAGGCAGTGGTTCCTTCCATTTAAGCCTGCCTTGTCCCTCCCTTCATCCGTGTACTTTAGCTTTGGTATTGGTATCCCACAAGTAATGGATGATCCGTGGACTGGATACACCTTACAAGAGAAAACATAATTTATGCTTACCTGATAAATATATTTCTCTTGTGGTGTATCCAGTCCACGGCCCGCCCTGTCTTTTTAAGGCAGGTCTAAATTTTAATTTAAACTACAGTCACCACTGCACCCTATGGTTTCTCCTTTCTCGGCTTGTTTCGGTCGAATGACTGGATATGGCAGTTAGGGGAGGAGCTATATAGCAGCTCTGCTGTGGGCGATCCTCTTGCAACTTCCTGTTGGGAAGGAGAATATCCCACAAGTGATGGATGATCCGTGGACTGGATACACCACAAGAGAAATAAATTTATCAGGTAAGCATAAATTATGTTTTAAGGGTACTTTTCCCTGCAAGCAAGAATTTTGGTCCATGGCAATCTTTTCAGTAGAGTAGTGGTGGCTTTTAAGAAGTTAGGAAGTTGTGAGGTAGTCCTTGTTGCTGCACATGGTATAGAAAGCCAGAGTTGGTTACTCTGTTCTTTCTTTTTCTACATGTCTCTGTAAGGAGTATTTGTCCTTTCACGCCTTGTGAGCTGTCTTCCTGTCGGACAGCTAGACTGCAGGTAAGTGCTTTTGTCTTCTAGGTCTTGGAGACTTGCACTTCAGATGGGGACATTTTAAAATCCTTTATACAGGATTCTCTTTGACAGTGGGCAGGCACATTATGTATGTTGAGACTAGAGTTTAAGCTTCCCTTTATTGGGGCGTTTTTCCTCTTTGGGCTAATTTTGTTGAAATACTTTATTAGTATGTGTGTGGGCTTATGTAGTATACAGGGATGTATGTATAAACTTAAAATTTGGCAGTTGGTTTTCTTTGCTTGCTTAGCTAGAACAGACTGACAGACTGCTTGAGCGTTTGTGTAAATTTAGCTCTGGTGTTGTGACTTCTCTCTGCTGTCGGATATTCATGGAGCGCAGCTGCGTCATTGAATTTCAGTCTCTTCAGTGTCAATCTATTATACAATCGTTTTAGAGACTTCTGGCAGCCAAATTGTGAATAAGTGTTACGGTATGGCACCTCAGCCTGTCTGAGGTGTATGGAGCCTGATTGGTTTATTATTTTTTTTAAAAATTTGCATAACGTTAAGCGGCTGTGGTATTAAAAATTCTTAAAGTGACAGTGTATTTAAAAAAAAAATCTACAATTAGGGAATTTTTTATTTAGTATTATGGACATAGAAGACTCTGTGTCTTTTGACAAATGCTTGTTATGCCTAGAGGCACAAATAGTTTTGCCTATGCAATTCTGTGCTGCATGCTTAGCTAGAATACTTCAATTTAAAGATAAATTTTACCCTCTGAGCCCAATGTCTCTCAGCATGATGCTGTTCAGGCAATGCTACAGCTTTCTCCTCAAATGTCCCAAGCCTCTATGGTGTCACATACAGTGCCCTGCAGTTCCTCTCAGCCTCCTGGAGGAGTTTATTTGCCTGCTGATTTTGCTGCACAGATATCTTCTGTGGTATCTGCGGCATTATCTGCTTTTCCTATGCTGGGAAAATGCAAGAGGAAAATTAGACCTACAGATAGTAAGGTTTCGGTTCCACCGACTGCTACGCAGGTTGCCCTCCCTCTTAAGTCTGATGAGGATACGTCAGTAGCCTCTGAGGGTGAAATCTCAGATTCAGACGGTATTATTCCTTCATCTGATACTAAAGAAGTAAACTTCAGATTTAAGCTTGAACACCTTTGTGTACTGTTAAAGGAGGTATTGGCTACTTTGGATGACTCCAATACTTCTGTCATTGTCATCCCTAAGAAGTCTAGTAAACTTAATAAATACTATGATGTTCCTTCCTCTGTGGAGGTTTTTCCTGTCCCAGACCGTGTGATGGAGATTATTTCACAGGAATGGGAGAAGCCAGAGGATAGCTGCTTCTTTAAGGATCCCATGGACAAAAAACTGGAAGCTTATTTGAAGAAGATGTATGTTCATCAAGGTCTTCAATGGCAACCTGCAGTTTGCATTGCCACAGTAGCAAGTGTGGCATCTTATTGGTGCAACGCCTTGTCTAAATCAATTTTAGTAGAGACTCAGTGGAGGAGATACAAGAAAGGTTTAAGGCTCTCAAACTAGCCAATTCCTTTATTTCTGATGCTAATATGCAAGTTATTTGACTGGGAGCCAAGATGTCTGGCTTCACTGTCCTAGCCCGCAGGGCATTGTAGCTAAAATCTTGGTCAGTTGATGTTACCTCTAAGTCCAAGCTTCTGGTGCTTCCTGGTCTTCCTGGACCTGGTCTGACAGAAATAAGTTCTGATATTATGGGTGGAAAGGTTCTTTTCTACCGCAAGACTAGAAGAACAGACTCAAAGGACGTAAAAGTAATTTTCATTCCTTTCGTAACTTCAAAGGTCAAAAGTCTTCCTCTCCCTCTTCCAAGCAGGAGCAGTCCAAGTCTTCTTTCAAGCCCAATCAGTCTTGGAATAAGGGGAAGTAATCAAAGAAACCCTCAGCTGAGTTTAAGTCAGCATGCAGGTTAGTCCGGGATCAGATCAAGTGGGGGGCAGACTTTCCCTGTTTTGTCAAGCGTGGAGACGAGATGTCCCAGATCCTTGGGCTGTGGACATAGTATCTCAGGGTTACAAAATATAATTCAAAACTTTCCCTCCCAGGGGCAGATTCCACCTCTCAAGATTATCTGCAGACCAGGTAAAAAGAGAGGCATTCTTTGAACTGCATTTAGGACCTGTCCTCTTTGGCAGTGATTGTTCCAGTTCCAGTAAGGGAACAGGGTCTAGGATTCTATTCAAATATGTTCGTGGTGCCCAAAAAAGAGGTAACTTTTCGACCCATTTTAGACCTAAAGTGCCTCAACAAGTTTCTTAGCGTACCGTCCTTCAAAATGGAAACCATTTGTTCCATTCTTCCTTTGGTCCAAGAGGGTCAGTTCATGACGACCATAGACCTGAAGGACACGTATCTTCATGTTCCCATCCACAGGGATCATCACAAATTCCTGACAAACACTTTGTGACTCTTCCGTTTAGCCTTGTCACAGCTCTCAGAATTTTCTCAAAGGTGATCAGGTCTCGGGGAATTGCAGTGGCGCCCTACCTGGACGACATATTGGTTCAGGCACCATCTTTTTAAGAAGCAAACTTTCATACAGAGATCTTGTTGTCTTTTCTACGTTCCCACGGTTGGAAAGTGAATCTGGAAAAGAGTTCCCTTGCTACAGCTACAAGGGTGGTTTTCTTAGGGATCATAATAGATCCCCTATTGATGAAATGTTTTCTGACGGAGGTCAGAAAATCCAGAATTCTCTCCTTCTGTCTCTCTCTACAGTCTACTGTTAAGCCATCAGTGGCTCAATGTATGGAGGTAATTGGTCTGATGGTCGCTTCCATGGACATCATTCCCTTTGCTCGATTCCATTTGAGAGCTCTGCAATTATGCATGCTCAGACAATGGAATGGAGACCATTCGGATCTCTCTCAGAGGATAGATCTAGACCAGTGGACAAGAGACTCTTTCCCGTGGTGGCTTTCTCAGGACCATCTGTCTCAGGGCACATGCTTCTGGAGACCTTCCTGGGTGATTATGACCACGGACGCCAGCCTTCTAGGCTGGGGAGCAGTCTGGGACTCATTAAAGGTGCAGGGGCTATGGACTCGGGAGGAGTCTGCTCTCCCCATAAACATCTTGGAATTGAGAGCGATTTACAATGCTCTGATGACTTGGCCTCAATTGTCCTTAGCCCGGTTTATCAGGTTTCAGTCTAACAACATCACCTCAGTGGCTTACATCAACCACCAGGGAGGAACTCAGAGTTCCTTAGCCATGAAGGAGGTGGCACAGATTATTCAGTGGACGAAAGCTCACAATTGTTGTCTACCTGCCATCCACATTCCTGGAGTGGACAACTGGGAAGCGGATTTCCTGAGCAGACAGACATTTCATCCCGGGGAGTGGGCTCTCCATCCGGAGGTGTTCTCCAGGTTAACCCTCAAATGGGGGGTGCCGGAGTTGGATCTGATGGCATTTCAGCAGAACGTTAAGCTTCTAAGGTATGGTTCAAGGTCAAGAGATCCTCAGGCCGCTGTGAAAGATTCTCTGGCGGTTCCTTGGGATTTCGGTCTAGCATACCTGTTTCCTCCGTTTGCGCTCCTTCCACGAGTTATTGCTCCTATCAAACAGGAGAGAGCATCAGTAATTCTAATAGCTCCTGCATGGCCTCGCAGAACCTGGTATACAAACCTAGTGAATATGTCATCTCGGCCACCTTGGAGGTTGCCACTGAGGAAGGACCTTCTAACTCAGTGCCCATTCCTCCATCTAAATCTCGTTTCTCTGAAGCTGACTGCTTGGAGATTGAACGCTTAGTTCTGTCTAAGCGTGGAATTTCTGAGTCGGTCATTGAGACCATGATCCAGGTTCGCAAGCCTGTTACTCGAAAAGTTTACCATAAGGTATGGCGTAAATACCTTTATTGGTGTAAATCTAAGGGCTACTCTTGGAGTAGGGTCAGAATTCCTAGAATTTAGTCTTTTCTCCAGGAAGGTCTGGAGAAAGGGTTTTCAGTCAGTTCTCTGAAAGGTCAGATTTCTGCATTAGTCAGGTTGTCTTCATTTATTTTATTTGTCTGTTTGTGTATTCTTTCATGGAGCATACCGAAATTTGTCCCCACAACTATCCTTTAGGGGGTAGATTCACTTAAATAGGTTTTAAGTACTTAATGCATTCAAGACTCTAAATCATCTCCGGAAAAATACTTTCCAAACAACTGTATTTTATTTTTAAACCTTTTGCCACATGAGTTTTTTTTTCCTGTTCCTGACTCTTAATAAAATAAAGCCTGGTCTTTTCTTTTAATATGTCCTTTAAATTTAATAAGATGTTTCCTTTTCTGGTTTCTAATGTAGAGCTTTGGGAAACGTTTTAAGTGGTGGATGGTGATATTCGTTTTAGCCAAACGCACTACTATTCGCTTAGAGGAAAGTACATTTTTCAGGATACATATAAACATGAAATTGGTAACCTTTCATCAAAAGACCTTTTTCAGCAAGCATCACTTCTTTAGCAGTCGTGCCTGCTCTCTAGTGTTACAATTTGTCTGAGAAAAATCTCAGAAGACTCTGTGGATCAAGATTTTCAAAATTGAAACTTCTGAAGTCGACATATGAGACAGACAACCATGGGCAATAAGTATTAAAGGCCCACTAAGCACAGAAGAATAGCATAATCAGCAATTGCATAATAAATAGACCATACATAAACACTTAGCTTGCATTTCACAAAGGAATTTTCAGACCAATTCTGAACTACAGGTGGCCCTCGGTTTACACCGGTTCAATTTGTGCCGTTTTAGAATAACAACCTTTTTTCAGTCATGTGACTGCTATTGAAAAGCTTTGGAAAGCAAAGTGCACTAATTAAAATAGCCAGTAGGTGGAGCTGTCTGCTTGTTTTGCAGCAAATTTATGCAACTTAACAGCCTGAAATTGATCTGTGTACACAGAGCAGACATTAACTATCGAGCAACAAGTTTTAGCAGCCACTTCCCTATTATCTTCCTTTCCAGCTGCTTGAGGTAAGGGTGCCTAACTGCTTATTAATCACTGCAGATTGAAATGCATAGAATTGGTGCAGACCCAATAGTATCTAACATGCTAACAATGCAGAGAACTGATTGCAGAAAAATGCAAAGAAACGTTTTTGTTCATTAAACTTAGTTTGATGATGATGCAGTCTGTTGTGTAATTATTTTATTAGGTGATGTTTAGCAAATGTTTTTGTTCATTAAACTTAGTTTGATGATGATACAATCTATATTATTAGGTTTATAATGCTCTTTAACATTTAAAGTCTTCATTTCAAAGCTTTAAAAATAATGTATTAGGTGTTACTTATGACAATTTTGAGAGGGGCCTTGAACCTAACCCCCTCACTTCCCATTGACTTACATTATAAACTGGGTTTCAATTTACAACGGTTTTGATTTACAACCATTCCTCCTGGAACCTAACCCCGGTGTAAACTGAGGGCTACCTGTAATTACTTTAATCAAATTTCTCAGAGGTCCTTGTTTCAAAATAGTAACGATTTTGGCATTTCTACTCCTTATTCAACAGGGTTAATTTATATCAACATTTCATTTGAAGTATGCCTTCCTTTCTATTCCTAGACCATTTCCAGCTTCTAAGATTTGCCTTTCAGGACAAACTTTTTACGATTGTGGCTCTTTCATTTGGTCTATCTACAGCTCCCAGAATTTTTTGAAAGTTCTAGCATCTGTCTTGTCTGTAATACATACTCATGTAGTTTAATGGCCCTTTACCTGGAAAGCATATTTGTTTCAGGCTCCATTTTTCTCCTTCAACTGTATTTCATACACACATTGTGCTGTTATTTTCTTTGCAAACATTGTTGGAGGATTCATTTAAGAATTTTCTTTTTCATGAATCAATAGTTTCTTTTGTAGGAGCCATTATAGATTCAGTGACTATGCAGCTTTCTCTAACGGATCAGGGATCAAAGTTATAGTCAGTTTGCTCAAAACTACTCTAAGGTTCCAACCCATCTGTAGCTCAATGTATGGAAGTGTTAGGTCTGATGCTTGCAGCATCAATGTTTTTCCTTTTGCATGGTTTCATATAAGATTTCTTCAACTTTGCATGTTTCGGTCAATAGTGCAAATATTTTCACTCAACTATCTCGTAGAGTCCTATGAAATTCTTCAGTGAGACCATCTCTGTCCCATTGGGCCGTTTTCCAAACTATTTTACTGGGGTCATCCTTTACTCTACCAACTTGGAAGATAATGTCTGTAGACACCATTCATTTGCATTGAGGTTCAGTCTGGGGGTCCAGGAGAGAACAGGGAGTTTAGTTTCCTCAGGAGGCAAGGTTACCAATAATAATCTGTGACATGCAATCTTTAGGTCCCTTTAGAGCTGTCCTCCTCTGAAAGGAGAAATGTATCCCAGTTTTCATTCAGACAATGTTACAGCTGTAGCTTATATCCACTAGCAATGAAGAAAGTCTAAAGGCTGTAGTAGGTAATCCCTTCCACATAAATGTTTTCTCCTTCAAGTAGTTTTTTACTAAAATGTGGAACAATGGGGTCTCCCAGACATAGACCTGATGACTTCTTCCAAGAGTCATAGTTTCAATAGAATAGAGCATTATCAGTGAATATGACTGCTCCTTTCAGACCCCACAGAACTTGGTTTGCGAATCTCGTTGTAATGCTTTCTCCAATAATCAAGATATCGAATCTCTCATCTTGATGAATTAGAAATTGAATACCTATTTTAGGTTTCTTTAATGCTCTATTAAACTTCTTATTTCAGACCATAAAGCCTTTTACAAATAACATTCCTCAAATGATTTTGTAAAGTTGTTTCTTTCCTGCTGTGAAAACCAGGGTTTTAGCTAGTATTTTGTTTAAAATTCCAAGAATTCTTATTTTTGCAAGTCAGCTCAGATAATGACTTATCTGCTAACTCTTTATAGAGTCATATTTTGGCTTTATTTGTTTCATACTACAGAAGAATTGCTAAATATCTTGACATTTGGGGCGCGATCCGATAAAGATCGTAGTTTGCGGCGCAAGCGAGGGAACCCCCGCCACCCGTAGTTTCAGCTCGCAACTCGAGCTATCCAATATACGGCGCCGTCAGATGCTAAAGTGCGTAAGTCGGATAAACCAGCGATGTCCAGAAATCTGCGTAGGTACAAATTTCTGTAGTCGCCAGTGACTTACGGCACTTTAGAAACTGCCGGCGCCTACAAAACCTGACTAAGTTATGAAATCACCCGTACTGTCTAACACGCCTCCCAAACATAGCCCGACACGTATACCCCTCTATCCGCTATCCCCCCTCACTCTCCTAATAATAAATGCATTAACCCCTAAACCGCCGCTCCCGGACCCCGCCGCACCTAATAAAGTTATTAACCCCTAAACCGCCGCTCCCGGACCCCGCCGCCACCTACATTAATTACCCCCTAATGTGAGTTCCTACCCCGCCGCCACCTACATTAACTACCCCCTAATGTGAGCCCCTATACCGCCGCCAGCTACATTACCTACCCCCTAATGTGAGCCCCTATACCGCCGCCACCTACATTAACTACCCCCTAATGTGAGCCCCTATACCACCGCCAGCTATATTACCTACCCCCTAATGTGAGCTCCCACCCCGCCGCCAGCTATATTAAAATTATTAACCCCTAATCTAATCCCCCTACCCCGCCGCCAGCTATATTAAATAATTAACCCCTAATCTAACCCCCCTACACCGCCGCCAGCTATATTAAATTAATTAACCCCTAATCTAATCCCCCTACACCGCCGCCACCTATATTAAATTAATTAACCCCTAATCTAATCCCCCTACACCGCCGCCACCTATATTAAATTAATCAACCCCTAAAATACTAAACTATCCCTACCACTAAACCTAAGTCTAACCCTACAAATAACCCTGAAAAGGGCTTTTTGCGTGGCATTACCCCAAAGTAAACAGTTCTATTGCCAGCCCTTAAAAGGGCTTTTTGGGGGACATGCCCCAAAGAAATCAGCTCTTTTACCAGCCCTTAAAAGGGCTTTTGGCGGGGCATTGTCACAAAGAAATCAGCTCTTTTGCCTATAATCTAAATCCCCCTACACCGCCGCCACCTATAATAAATGTATTACCCCCTAATCTAATCCCCCTACACCGCCGCATGCCCCAAAGAAATCAGCTCTTTTGCCTGTAAAAAAAAACACAATACCACCCCCCAACATTACAACCCACCACCCACATACCCCTACTCTAACCCAAACCCCCCTTAAATAAACCTAACACTACCCCCCTGAAGATCTCCCTACCTTGTCTTCACCCAGCTGGGCAGAACTCTTCATCCGATCCGGGCGATTTCTTCAATCAAGCGGCAGAGAAGAAGTCTTCCATCCTGGCGATGTCTTCAATCAAGCGGCAGAGAAGAAGTCTTCCATCCGGGCGATGTCTTCAATCAAGCGGCAAAGAAGGGGTCCTCCATCGGGGTGAAGTTTTCTTCCAAGCGGCATCTTCAATCTTCTTTCTTCGCTCTTCCGACGCGGAACATCCATCTGGCACGACGACTTCCCGACGAATGAGGTTCCTTTAAATGACGTCATCCAAGATGGCGTCCGTCGCATTCCGATTGGCTGATAGGATTCTATCAGCCAATCGGAATTAAGGTAGAAAAATCTCATTGGCTGATTGAATCAGCCAATCAGATTCAAGTTCAATCCGATTGGCTGAACCGGATGGATGTTCCACGTCGGAGGAGCGAAGAAAGAAGATTGAAGATGCCGCTTGGAAGAAAACTTCGCCCCGATGCAGGACCTCTTCTTTGCCGCTTGATTGAAGACATTGCCCGGATGGAAGACTTCTTCTCTGCCGCTTGATTGAAGACATCGCCCGGATCGGATGAAGAGTTCTGCCCGGCTGTGTAAGGGGCTCACATTAGGGGGTAGTTTAATATTGCTGGCGGCGGGGTAGGAGCTCACATTAGGGGGTATGTAATGTAGCTGGCGACGGTGTAGGGGGATCACATTAGGGGTTATATTTTTTATGTAGGTGGCGGCGGGGTCCGGGAGTGGCGGTTTAGGGGTTAAATACTTTATTAGAGATTTCGGCGGGGGATCACAGTTGACAGGTAGATAGACATTGCGCATGCTTTAGGTGTTAGGTTTTATTTAGCAGTTCGCGGTTGACAGGTAGATAGACATTGCGCATGCGTTAGGTGTTAAGTTTTATTTAGCAGCTAGTTTAGGGAGTTATGGGGCTCCAATAGACAGCGTAAGGCTTACTACGGCTGCATTTTGTGGTGAGGTGTAAATGGAGTAAGATTTCTCAATTTTCGCCACGTAAGTCCTTACGCTGTATATTGGATACCAAACTGCGCGGGTTTGGTATACCTGCCTATGGCCCAAAAAACTACGGGCGAAGGCAGAAATATACGAGCGTAACTGCTAGGTTATGCCGTATATAGGATACCAAACCTGCGCAAATTTTGGCGTCGCCGGCTTCTGCGGGCGACGCTGTATATCGGATCGAGGCCCTAGGCTTTGTTCAGTATTAGTCAGAATAAGTGTCTAAACTAATTTCTCCTCTTTGGAACATTATTTAGTTTTTTTGCAAGCTTTACATGTTTTTCTAGATCAGTTTCCTTTTTTGGGATTTTCAAGAATGAGGAGGATATTGAATATATTTGCAAGGCAGCACCATACTTTCCATAAATTCTACCACTTTGATGTGTTTGGTAGGAAAGTCCTTCAGGCAGCGTGTCTGGTAATTAGGTGGCTTCCTTTAAAACATTTTGTCTAGCCCAATTACTCATGGACTCCACAGCTTGGGTATAAGTTTCCATGAGCACTCTCAAAATGTATGCTTACGTGATAAATTAATGTCTTTCATGGTAGTGGGAGGGATTAAGTGCTCTTAGAACTTTGGGAACCTTTGCCTCCTGCGAGTGTCCTGGTGTTAAATCTCAGGAGTAATGGCTCGTGGACTCTCACCATCAAGAAAATTAAAGAATGTATCAGGTAAGCATAAATGTTGTTATCTATACCTATATATCTATATAAATGAATATATAGATAGATAGATAGATAGATAGATAGATAGATAGATAGATAAAAAAATATATTTTATATATATATACATATTTATGTACGTTGATTGGAGTAGCCGTGTTAGTCCAGAGATTTAGATATCAAAATAACAAGAGTATTACATTGAGCAATGATACTTTTTTATTGGACTAACTATACATTTATAAGTTGACAAGCTTTCGGAAGAGTTCCTTCCTCAGACTTGATAAAGGAAGGAACTCTTCCGAAAGCTTGTCAACTTATAAATGTATAGTTAGTCCAATAAAACAAGTATCTTTGCTCAATGCAATACTCTTGTTATTTTGATACCATATATATGTAGAAATATATATTTAAAAATAAAAAGAAAATTTTTAAGCAAAGAATATAGGAATTTCAAGTATTTCTATAGAAAACAGATTAAAACATATTAAAATTGATTAAAAATAATATTAGATATTAGGCTGTCTGAGCAAGTGATGTGTTTAAAATGCTGATGCACAGTGCATACTTAAATACACTTTTGAAAAAAAACTATAGCTTTTATTAGAAGGATTTGTTGCTAATATATGTGCATTGCAAAATGCTTCTATTTAAAACTGAAATGTTCCTTTAAGGTCTCAAGTTGCACTACTTCTTTTAGCACAATTTTGGCTTGTGCTTGAGCACAACCTATAACTAACTATATGTCGGCCACCCTAAACCTTCTTTTGTAAATGTGATTTACCATGGAATTGTACTAATGTTAGCGTGGTCCAAGATACTGCTTATCACGTCCCACACTATCATTAGCACTTATAATCTAGACCTAAACGATTTTCAGTATTATTACCTTACATATAGGGCTTACATATGTATTGTCTCTTATTCTGGTTATCATTTCAAGGGTAAAGGCTGGTGGTATATTTGTTGCACCTAGTAAACAGCAGAAGGTAATGGCATGGGTTGATAGTGGCAGGAGTGTACAATGTATTTAGTGATTCTCATTGACATTAACAGCAGTTGGTGTATTGTAGCGACTTTGGTCACGTGGATATCACTATTTCTAACAATGGTGTTGTCACTGTTTAGTGACCCTGTAACTATAAATTACAGCTCTCGTGAGATCAAACCCATTTTTGAGGAAAGTCACAATGATGGACTTCTCATTTATATAGAAGGGTATTTTATTGAAGTATGTAAAGGATGGTAATATGTTAGCTGTGTTAAAGAGACACATTTAAGGGGGGATTCAAAATTTGCATGACTACTTAGGTCTCTTGCTAGTTCATGTTCTGAAATAAAAAAACAAACTTAATTGCTCTTTAAATACAGTGGGGCAAAAAAGTATTTAGTCAGCCACCAATTGTGCAAGTTCTCCCACTTAAGAAGATGAAAGAGGCCTTTAATTTTCATCATAGGTATACCTCAACTATGAGAGACAAAATGTGGAAACAAATCCAGACAATTACATTGTCAGATTTGGAAAGAATTTATTTGCATATTATGGTGGAAAATAAGTATTTGGTCACCTACAAACAAGCAAGAATACTGGCTCTCACAGACCTGTATCTTCTTCTTTAAGAGGCTCCTCTGTCCTCCACTCATTACCTGTATTAATGGCACCTGTTTGAACTTGTTATCAGTATAAAAGACACCTGTCCACAACCTCAAACAGTCACACTCCAAACTTCACTATGGTGAAGACCAAAGAGCTGTCGAAGGACACCAGAAACAAAATTGTAGACCTGCACCAGGCTGGGAAGACTGAATCTGCAATAGGCAAGCAGCTTGGTGTGAAGAAATCAACTGTGGGAGCAATAATTAGAAAATGGAATACATACAAGACCACTGATAATCTCCCTCGATCTTGGGCTCCACTCAAGATCTCACCCTGTGGGGTCAAAATGATCACAAGAACGGTGAGCAAACATCCCAGAACCACATGGGGGGACCTAGTGAATGACCTGCAGAGAGCTGGGACCAATGTAACAAAGGCTACCATCAGTAACACACTACGCCGCCAGGGACTCAGATCCTGCAGTGCCAGACGTGTCCCTCTGCTTAAGCCAGCACATGTCCGGGCCCGTCTGAAGTATGCTAGAGAGCATTTGGATGATCCAGAAGCGGATTGGGAGAATGTCATATGGTCAGATGAAACCAAAGTAGAACTGTTTGGTAGAAACACAACTCGTGGTGTTTGGAGGAGAGAGAATGCTGAGTTGCAACCAAAGAACCCCATACCTACTGTGAAGCATGGGGGTGGCAACATCATGCTTTGGGGCTGTTTCTCTGCAAAGGGAACAGGACAACTGATCTGTGTACATGAAAGAATGAATGGGGCCATGTATCGTGGGATTTTGAGTGCAAACCTGCTTCCATCATGTTATGTTCCTGTCCCTTTAAATCAGGATGTTCAGGTATTCACATCCCTATATAAGGCCCCTCCTCCAGTCTACCTATGCTTGGTAATTTGTATTCACTTAGCTATAAGCTGAGCAACAACGAAGACACCTTGCTGATATTCCTATCCAAGGAATTTACTCATAATAACTACGACTGCTGTGTGCTTTTCTACTTTGGATCGTCATATACCAGTTTCCCTCGTTCTGTCCGGAATCCTTAAAGTATCTCTTACTTAGTAATTCTGATTCTCCCGGCTTCTACATTGAAGCTGTGTATCGGCGTCTGACGTCACCGTAAGTCTCTGGAGCTCTCTCTCACTCTGGCTGCAAACAACCAACTCCTGTGCTCAATAGCAACTCACCTTGAAGCTGCGGTAATCGTTACTATTCCTTACTCTCTGAAGTTGGTAACGTATTATACCTTAATTCACTTACTACTTTGAAGGACTTTCCTGCATGTTTTACAGTGTGACGCTTATGCAAATACAGCTACCGTTAACTATCTGATTGCCTGTAATATCTATCGATTCAGCTTGATGAACTGTGCTTATTTATTCTATGTGCTTTATCAAATAATCATACTGTTGGTTGTGAAAGACTGCCTGCTGTTTATATGAATACTAACAACGTTATAGACTAACTAAGGACTTCCTGTTAACTAAAAACAACATAACCTGTTATAGAGCTCTCCTGCTTACTTTATATAGAAACACCTCCTGGTTGCAACCTGTGTTTACTGAGGCTGACATTCACCTACTAATACTTAATCTTATCTAATCTTTCATTTATCTACTATCTCTATAATTATCTGCATATTGCAACCTGGTTTTGCAATCGGGATAATATACCTTTAAATCTCATTTCTTTCTCTCTGCATAATTATCTGCATATTGCAACCTGGTTTTGCAATCGGGATAATATACCTTTAAATCTAATTTCTTTCACTCTGCATCCATGCAGCAGTGACCCTCAGATCTATGAGCAAAAACTAGGTTCTTGATTACATCTAATGAACCTAAAGGTTTGGTGTGAGACTGAGTGGTCCTGCAGTTAAGGATATAAAATACTTGCACTTATCATAACATATTACCAAGCCTTAACATATATCCTACAGCATGGATATTACTGAACTTACAAACCGTGTTGGTTCCCTTGCACAAAGCATGGACCATATGCTACAAGGCCTCAGAGAAATTAAAATTGAAAATGATCACATTAGGAAGTTTATTAATGAGCACTTATCTGATAAACCTGCTCCTATTGAATTAACACCTGAACCAACTGTATCTCCACCTGAAAAATTCTTTGGTGACAGGACTCAGTTTAGAGAATTTAAAAACTCCTGTACACTGTACTTTTCTTTAAAACCCCGAACCTATACATCTGATCGGGTCAAAGTTCTAACGGTCATCTCATACCTCAGAGGAGAGGCTAAATCCTGGGCTAACGCCTTCTATGAGAACAATGACCCCATATTGGACTCCTTAGATGCTTTTTTTTCTGCCATGTCCCTATTATATGAAGACCATCATAAGCAGAATACTGCTGAGACTGCTCTTAGGAGCCTACGACAAGGTAAAAGAGCAGTAGAAGAATATATCACGGACTTTAAAAGATGGGCACCAGACACCCAGTGGAATGAACCTGCTCTGAGAAATCAGTTCAGAACAGGTCTTTCTGAAACATTAAAAGATGAATTAGCCCGTGGTGCAGTTCCTGTGGAATTAGAGAATCTTATGACCTTATGTATCACTGTTGATAGAAGGATAAGAGAACGTAGATCTGAAAGGGCACTATCTGATCCTATTGCCAAGAAAATCTCGGTATACCATCCTGTGGTCACTGCACCATCTAAATCAAATGATGAACCTATGGAAGTTGCTGTCATGAGGGGTCCTCTAAAACCAGAGGAAAAAGCCAGAAGGAAGCTACATAACTTGTGTTTATATTGCGCAGCAAAGGACCATGCTGTTAGAGACTGTCCTGTGCTTATCAGACAGAAGAGGGGTAAGAATCTTCAGCACCAAAATTGCCTTAATAAATTGTCTACGCTTACCACTCATTTACCAATTTCTGTTCTTTTGCAGTGGCGTCTACAGAAGACAAAAACCCAGGCCGTTATTGACTCTGGTGCATCTGGGAATTTCATTGACCAAGCATTCGTAACAAAACATAAAATACCCACAATAAAAAAAGATAGTGCACAAGCCATAAGATTGGTTGATGGTTTTCTTATGAATACAGGGCCTATCACTCATCACACTACACCCTTACAAGTTATCACACAGAAAGGCCATACTGAGACATGTACTTTTGACATTTTGCCCTCTAGTTTATACCCATTAATTTTTGGTATCAATTGGTTGATAAAGCATGATCCTGATATATCTTGGAAGCAAGGTGTTGTGAATTTTAATTCCACTTACTGTAAGGAAGTCTGTTTTCCCAAAGCTTCTGTGTGTTGTATGACTGATCATGTTTTACCTGAATGTTATAAAGAATATTCCGATGTGTTTGACAAAGTAGAAGCTCAGAACTTACCCCCCCATAGGTCTTATGACTGTCCGATAGACTTACTACCGGGCAGTTCTATTCCCTTTGGTCATATATACCCTATGTCAGAACCTGAATTGGTTCATTTGAAACAGTACTTAGAGGATAACCTTAAGAAAGGTTTTATAAGACCTTCCACCTCGCCAGCGGGTGCTGCAATGTTTTTTGTTAAAAACAAGGACGGATCACTTCGTCCTATTATCGACTACAGACAACTTAACAAATGCACCAAGAAAAACAGGTACCCACTTATCCCTGAACTTATAGAACGGTTGCAAGGAGCTAAAATTTACACAAAATTAGATCTTAGAGGAGCTTATAACTTGATAAGAATGAGGAAAGGCGATGAGTGGCTAACAGCTTTCCGCACACGTTATGGACTGTATGAATATACAGTAATGCCTTTTGGGCTGTGCAACGCTCCTGCAACGTTCCAGTGTTTTATAAATGACGTATTTCATGACTTACTTGATGTCTGTATGGTCATTTATTTAGATGACATTTTAATTTATTCTGACAATATAACAAACCATCACACCCATGTCAAGCTTGTTTTGTCCAGACTTCGTTCACACCATCTCTATGCCAAGTTAGAGAAATGCATTTTCAATACCACTACTATCTCCTTCTTAGGATACCATGTTTCCCCTTCTGGTATCGCCATGGAAGCAAACAAAGTGGAAGCTATTACTAACTGGAGCACCCCCCGTACAAAAAAGGATGTTCAGAGATTTCTTGGGTTTGCAAACTTCTATAGGAAGTTTATCAAGGGCTTTTCTGAGATTGCTAGACCCTTGACTAAATTAACTCAGAAAAAACCTGGTTTCTCTTGGAATATCCATGCTGAGAACGCATTTAATATATTAAAGGAGAGGTTTGTAACAGCACCGATACTCAAATTCCCAGAACCCAGTTTACAGTACACGCTTGAGGTTGATGCTTCTGAGTACGCTCTTGGAGCTGTACTCTGACAAAGAGTTTCACCCAAGGAAGCACTGCATCCAATATCATATTACTCTAGGGTAATGAGCTCAGCCGAGCTAAATTATGCTATTGGTGAAAAAGAGCTTCTCGCTATAAAATCAGCACTAGAGTTTTGGAGACACCTCCTTGAGGGTACTAAACATACTATTCTTATACTTACGGATCATAGAAACCTTGAATATTTAAAAACCAGCAAAACGTTAACATCTAGACAAGTTAGATGGAGCCTCTTCTTTTCAAGATTTGATTTTACCATCACTTACCGCCCGGGTTCCAAAAATACAAAAGCAGATGCGCTCTCAAGGAAGGATCCAAAACCTCAACATTATATACCTCCAGATTCTATCATTCCACAAAATAAGTTCATTGGATTAACTTCAATCACTGAAACCTCTATAAAAGAGTATCAGAGAGCAGATCCAAAACTCCCATTAGCAGATCTACAAAAACACAGTAGTAATCTGTATTACCATGGAAACCAGATATACATACCAGAACCTCTACGTAATGAATTGATGCATTCTGCACATGATTCTCTTCTTTCAGGACATCCTGGACTTCATAAAACACTACGCATACTTCAAAGAGACTATTGGTGGCCCAATATGAAAAGTTCTGTCTCTTCTTACATTCGATCCTGTTCAGTCTGCGCTACTTGCAAACATACTAGAACTCGTCCTTATGGTCTTCTTCTTTCATTACCAGTTCCTGAAAGACCCTGGAAGGACATAGCAATGGACTATATAGTGGAGCTACCCCCATCCTCTAACCATAACACAATTCTAGTCATTGTTGATCTGTTTTCTAAAATGGCACATTTTATTCCACATATGGGTTTACCAACCGCATCCGAAACAGCCATACTGTTCTTGAATCATGTTGTAAAGTTACATGGACTACCCGACTCCATCACGTCTGATAGAGGATCTCAATTCACCTCTAAGTTCTGGACTCAGTTATGTTCTATTCTCAAGATTACTAGGAGATTAAGTACTGCTTATCATCCCCAGACTAATGGTCAGTGCGAAAGGACTAACCAGTCTCTTGAACAGTATCTAAGATGCTATTGTACCAACCAACAGGATAACTGGTTCGCTCTGCTGCCTACTGCAGAATTTGCACATAATAACATGACCAACGCATCCACAAAAACTTCGCCATTCTATATTAATTATGGTTTTCACCCTTCATATCATCTTTTCCACAGAACCGATTCCTTGCTACCTACGGTTGATCAGACTGTCAATACTATTGCTGAGGGTTTTTCTGTTCTCAAAACAACCTTACAAGAAGCTGAAGCTTCACAGAAACATCATTATGATTTAAGACGCTCAAAACCCCCTCTTTATAAACCTGGGGATAAGGTTTGGCTAAGTACCAAACACCTGAAACTCTGTATTCCAAGTAAAAAGCTTGGAAGTCTTTTCATAGGTCCCTATGACATAGTTAAGGTTGTTAATCCAAATGCTGTGACTCTTCAGCTGCCTCCTTCTCTCAGGATACATCCTACATTCCATGTGTCCCTCCTGAAACCTTTCTCTCCGATAAGGGATCCCCCTCATCCTTCGTTGACTAACCCTCCAGTTGTGGATGAAGTTGAGTATGAGGTGGATTCTATTTTGGACTCTCGTTTATACCGCAATCAACTCCAGTACCTGGTACGATGGAAAGGTTTTGGGGCTGATGAGGACTCCTGGGAACCATACTCTAATTTGTCGGCACCCCGTCTTCTTTCAATTTTTCATCGGAGACATCCCGACCGACCCAAGCCTTGATCCGCGGAGCGGCTCTTTTTAGGGGGGCGTCCTGTTATGTTCCTGTCCCTTTAAATCAGGATGTTCAGGTATTCACATCCCTATATAAGGCCCCTCCTCCAGTCTACCTATGCTTGGTAATTTGTATTCACTTAGCTATAAGCTGAGCAACAACGAAGACACCTTGCTGATATTCCTATCCAAGGAATTTACTCATAATAACTACGACTGCTGTGTGCTTTTCAACTTTGGATCGTCATATACCAGTTTCCCTCGTTCTGTCCGGAATCCTTAAAGTATCTCTTACTTAGTAATTCTGATTCTCCCGGCTTCTACATTGAAGCTGTGTATCGGCGTCTGACGTCACCGTAAGTCTCTGGAGCTCTCTCTCACTCTGGCTGCAAACAACCAACTCCTGTGCTTAATAGCAACTCACCTTGAAGCTGCGGTAATCGTTACTATTCCTTACTCTCTGAAGTTGGTAACGTATTATACCTTAATTCACTTACTACTTTGAAGGACTTTCCTGCATGTTTTACAGTGTGACGCTTATGCAAATACAGCTACCGTTAACTATCTGATTGCCTGTAATATCTATCGATTCAGCTTGATGAACTGTGCTTATTTATTCTATGTGCTTTATCAAATAATCATACTGTTGGTTGTGAAAGACTGCCTGCTGTTTATATGAATACTAACAACGTTATAGACTAACTAAGGACTTCCTGTTAACTAAAAACAACATAACCTGTTATAGAGCTCTCCTGCTTACTTTATATAGAAACACCTCCTGGTTGCAACCTGTGTTTACTGAGGCTGACATTCACCTACTAATACTTAATCTTATCTAATCTTTCATTTATCTACTATCTCTATAATTATCTGCATATTGCAACCTGGTTTTGCAATCGGGATAATATACCTTTAAATCTCATTTCTTTCTCTCTGCATAATTATCTGCATATTGCAACCTGGTTTTGCAATCGGGATAATATACCTTTAAATCTCATTTCTTTCACTCTGCATCCATGCAGCAGTGACCCTCAGATCTATGAGCAAAAACTAGGTTCTTGATTACATCTAATGAACCTAAAGGTTTGGTGTGAGACTGAGTGGTCCTGCAGTTAAGGATATAAAATACTTGCACTTATCATAACACATCAGCAAGGGCATAGAAGATGAAACGTGGCTGGGTCTTTCAGCATGACAATGATCCCAAACACACCACCCGGGCAACAAAGGAGTGGCTTCGTAAGAAGCATTTCAAGGTCTTGGAGTGGCCTAGCCAGTCTCCAGATCTCAACCCCATAGAAAACCTTTGGAGGGAGTTGAAAGTCTGTGTTGCCCAGCGACAGCCCCAAAACATCACTGCTCTAGAGGAGATCTGTATGCAGGAATGGGCCAACATACCAGCAACAGTGTGTGACAACCTTGTGAAGACTTACAGAAAACGTTTGACCTCTGTCATTGCCAACAAAGGATATATAACAAAGTATTGAGATGAACTTTTGATATTGACCAAATACTTATTTTCCACCATAATTTGCAAATAAATTATTTCCAAATCAGACAATGTGATTGTCTGGATTTGTTTCCACATTTTGTCTCTCATAGTTGAGGTATACCTATGATGAAAATTACAGGCCTCTCTCATCTTCTTAAGTGGGAGAACTTGCACAATTGGTGGTTGACTAAATACTTTTTTGCCCCACTGTATATACATAGATATTACACTACGTGTAACATCAGATAAATGTCACAATGTCTCTGAAACGATAAGTCGTTTGATTATTGTAATCTTGTCAGATTCACTCTGCAGAAATGTTAATAGCCCCATGATGTTTGTAAAGGGCACAGATATTGGATAACGTAACACAAATTCTTTATCACAGTATAATCTGTTAGGAGTGTTAAACATCTGCATCAATTTATGTATTAATTTCTGTCTTTCTGTGTACCAAACTTAAAAAAGTGTGAACTCTAAAGTGAATGATGTTCAAAATCCAGTTAGTATGATAATTTTTCTATAGTAAACCTTAAACCTTTGTTAATTAAGCCACTTTGTTTTTCAAACAATATAAGGACACCAATTATCAATATGATGAGTAATTAGTGGAAAGTATGTAGTCTGTCTCTGAGGGTGTTCAGACACATGGAGGTTTCTCACAGTCCTTTAGAGGAGCTTATCAAAAGATTTATCTACAAACATTTCTCTAGACTTTTAATTGTCAATTTTATAGAGAAATAGTTAGACAAACCTTTGTAAAAGATTGTGGTCAGCCCCATGGTCATATAATGGTCATATAATGATGTGCTCATTATCAAAAAAATCTAAAAATAGTGAAATTATAGATGATACAATCATTTTCTTTTTCTTTTCTTCTCTTTTATTACTGGTTAAACTAACTGTGCGGAATATCAGTATGCATTCTAAGACATTGTGAAAATACTTTTTTTGATTACCAGTTAATTCACTGGACAGGAAAGAGTTAAGTAAGTTAATTGAGATTACAACATCCATAATATATGTCATATATATGTTTAGAAATATACAAATGGTGTAAGTGGAAATGTAAATAGATTCTTACAAGAAATATCACTTTCATGTACTAAGTGTGTATTCTTAAGAGGGATAGGTAATCCGTCATCTGTGAACTGTAGAGCTGTAACACTAATGCGGGTCAGGGACAACCTTTGATCATGAAGATATTTACAAGAGACCTCTCAGAATTTATTTAAAGAATAATTCCTTAAGTGCCACGAACAACTATCCCTGGTACTTTAAGGGATTATGGCTATCTTGGAAGCTTCAATCTACGAAAAACACCAATAGATGACTGCATCTGGATGCCATTCTTAATACAGCTGTAAGCAATTGTGGACCTAAGGGCCGAATGTGCCCCTCAAAGGCCTTCCCTGTAGTCTTCATTTTCACCTCAGGAGTAGGAAAGATTATTTTACCACCAAAAACACATAAGCACTTCCTGTCCAATCATTTTAGCCTTGATTTCCTCTGTATCGCTCACACAATATGTCAGCCGTAAAGGACCAGCCCAGGATTCAACCCAACTGCTAGCGTGAAAAGTAAAAAAACACACGCTAGCACACTGAGAAATATCCAGGACGTGACCCACTCAGGATTGAAGAAAGCAAATGTCCTTTTAAGAAGATAAATAAAACTAAGTGAAATTCCTTTAGCAAGTGATAAATAAATGTCCTTTTAAGCAGAATAGCAAACAGACATTCCTTTTAGCAGGTCTGGATAAAGCAAATGTCCCTTTAAGCAGGTTAGCAAATAAACAGTGATTCCATCTTGTAGATCTGGATAAAACAAATGACCCTTTAAGCAGGTTAATCAGAGATTCCTTTAGCAGGTTTGGATAAAGCAAATGTCCCTTTAAGCAGGTTAGCAAACAAACAGATTCCTTTTAGCAGGTTTGGATAAAGCAAATGTCTCTTTAAGCAGGTTAGCAAACAAACAGAGATTCCTTTTAGCAGGTTTGAATAAAGCAAATGTCCCTTTAAGCAGGTTAACGAACAAACAGAAAGGTCTTCCTCTTATTAGATTTGAATAAAGCAAATGTCCCTTTATGCAGATTAGCAAACAGATATTCCTTTTAGCAGGTTTGAGTAAAGCAAATGTCCTTTTATGCAGATTAGCAAACAAACAGATATTCCTTTTAGCAGGTTTAAATAAAGCAAATGTCCTTTTATGCAGGTTAGCAAACAAACAGATATTCCTTTTAGCAGGTTTAAATAAAGCAAATGTCCTTTTATGCAGGTTAGCAAACAAACAGATATTCCTTTTAGCAGGTTTAAATAAAGCAAATGTCCTTTTATGCAGGTTAGCAAACAAACAGATATTCCTTTTAGCAGGTTTGTTTTAGCAAATTTCCCCAAAAGCAGGTTTAGCAAACAGACAGAGAATATTCAGGCAAGGCGATTCTGGCAAGGGAGAAGGAGACATAAAAGAATTTACTCACACAGGTCCGGTCCGGAAAGAAGGTAAGAGGAAAAAACAAACGGGCGCCAATTCAGATCTCCCGCCGAGATTTGAAGGCAGGGAGACTCTGACGTCAGGAGGAGAGCAGATACCGCGTCACGTTGCTAGGCAAAGTGACGTGATACAGAGGGGATCTGTGAGCCGCGGTGACACTGCAATGAGCGGATCCAATTCATGACAGCACCCCCCCCCCTCAAGGACCCCTCCGGGGGACAGGACCAGGCCTAGCAGGATAAGCTTTGTGAAAGGCCTTAATCAAAGCAGGGGCGTGTATATGCTGGGCTGGTTCCCAAGTCCGTTCCATGACCGGATAACCCTTCCAATGGATGAGATAGTATAGTTTCTTGCCACGAAGTTTGGAATCCAGAATGTGAGCAATCTCAAACTCAGGCTGTCCCTGTACCAAGAGAGGCGGAGGTTTGGGCAGAGATTTAGAAAATCTATTAGATTTCACTGGTTTCAGGAGAGAAACATGGAAAACAGGGTGAGCTTTGAGAGTCTTGGGAAGAGCAACTCGGTATGCAGTAGAACAAACTTGACCCAGTATTCGGAAAGGTCCCACATATCGAGGCCCCAATTTGATAGAAGGTTGTTTGAGATGAAGGTGCCGAGTAGAAATCCAAACCTTGTCTCCAGGCGAAAATTAGGAGCCTTCTTCCGTCTGCGATCAGCAAAAAACTTGTATCTTTTAGAAGCTTTGGAAAGAAGATCACGTATCTTACGCCAATGTCGAGTTAATCTCCGAGCAGTTTGATCAGAAGCAGGATTTTCAGAAGAGGAAGTATACAGAGGAAATGTTCTGGGTTGAAATCCATAAGCTGCAAAAAAAGGAGAAGACTGAAGAGATGAATTGTAACGAGCATTATGGGCCAACTCCGCTAAAGGAAGATAACGAGTCCAATTAGAATGATGATGGTCCACATAATGTCTAAGGTAAGTCTCCAGACACTGGTTTACTCTCTCGGTTTGGCCGTTAGTCTGTGGATGATGAGAGGTTGATAAAGAGACTGTAGTGCCAAAATGTTTGCAGAGCCATTTCCAGAACCGAGAAACAAATTGTACCCCTCTATCGGAGACGATGTCCATAGGAAAACCATGTAATCTCACGATATGCAAAAGGAAAAGCTCAGAAAGTCCCTTGGCAGATGGAAGACCAGGCAAAGGAATGAAATGAGCAGACTTCGTAAACCTGTCGACCACCACTAAAATAGTGTTGTTTCCGGCAGAAAGAGGAAGGTCTGTAATAAAATCCATAGATAAATGGGTCCAAGGCTGGTGAGGAATGGGTAAAGGTTGAAGTAAACCAGAAGGGAGTTGATGAGGAGTTTTATTTTTAGCACATTGAGTGCAAACTGAGACATAATCTTTAACATCTTGAGAGAGAGTAGGCCACCAGGCATACTGTTTGAGATTCCGAGTCGTGTTACTGACGCCAGGATGTCCAGAGAGAGGACTATCATGAGCCCAATGAAGAATCTTTGGACGGAGACGTTCAGGAACAAATAATAAACCGTCAGGAGGTTTAAAGGATGAAGGAAAATCCTTTTGAGCAGACTGTAAGTCCTGTAAACAAGAGGTTGATAATTGAGCTATGACTTCTTGTGGATGAAGTATGGTACCAGATTCTGGAGTAGAGGTAGATTGAAAGTGCCTGGATAAGGCATCCGCTTTTATATTCTTAGAACCAGGTATATAGGAAAGATTGTAATTAAAACGTGAAAAGAATAAAGACCAACGAGCTTGTCTGGAATTCAATCGTTTGGCAGTTTGGAGATAAAGAAGATTTTTATGATCCGTGAGTATGGAAAATGGAAAGGTAGTACCCTCCAACCAATGCCTCCATTCGTCCAGAGCCATCTTGATGGCTAATAATTCTTTATTGCCAACGTCATAATTTAATTCAGAAGAAGTAAATTTCTTGGAAAAGAAACCTACAGGATGAATCTTACCCGTGTCAGGTATTCGTTGGGAAAGAACAGCCCCAGCAGCAACAGAAGAAGCATCCACTTCTAGGATAAATTGAAAATCCGGATTTGGATGACGGAGTATGGGTGCAGAAGAAAAGGCCTTTTTGAGGGACTTAAAGGCCTTAATAGCCTCTGGGGACCATTCTTTACAATCTTGCCCCTTTCTAGTGAGTGACGTGAGGGGAGAAGTAATAGTAGCAAATCCTTTGATAAATTTCCTGTAATAATTGGCGAAGCCAAGAAACCGTTGTAGGGTCTTAAGAGAATCAGGTCTAGGCCAGTCCAAAATGGAAGAAAGTTTATTCGGATCCATTTCAAATCCAGATTCAGATATTACATAACCCAAGAAGGGTATGGATTTTTGATGAAATGAACATTTCTCCAACTTGGCGAATAGATGATTGTCTCGTAACCGTTGCAAAACCTTCCTGACGTGGTGTACATGATCTTGATAATTGTGGGAAAAAATTAAAATATCGTCAAGGTAGATAATGACGAAGGAGTTCAAAAAATCCCGAAAGATCTCATTCACGAAGTGTTGAAAAACAGCAGGGGCATTACACAGCCCAAAGGGCATGACCAGATATTCATAATGGCCAAATCGAGTGTTAAAGGCTGTCTTCCATTCGTCACCTTTGCGCATGCGAATAAGGTTATAAGCACCACGAAGGTCCAGTTTGGTAAATATTGTAGCTCCTTGAAGATAAGTAAACAGTTCAGGAATAAGAGGCAGAGGGTAACTATTCTTGACTGTGATTTGATTCAAACCCCGATAATCAATACAAGGTCGCAGTCCTCCATCCTTTTTTCCCACAAAAAAGAAACCTGCCTCAAGAGGAGAAGAGGAAGGTCGAATAAAACCTCTAGCCAAACTATCTTGGATATATTCCTCTAAGGCAACATTCTCAGGCCTTGAGAGCAGATACGTCTTGCCACGAGGGTAGGTTGCCCCAGGAAGTAGATCAATGGGGCAATCAAAGTACGATGTGGGGGAAGACGTTCTGCTTCTTTCTTGGAAAAAACATCAACGTAATCTTGATAAGGTGTGGGTAACGACCCAGAGGTGTCAATAGTGAGAGGCACTTTAGTGGGTATTTGAAGACACCTATTTTGACATGTATATCCCCAGGAAATGAGTTCGCCTTGAGTCCAGGAGAATACAGGGTTATGTAACTGGAGCCAGGGAAGACCCAATATTATGGGAAATTGAGGAGTCGAGATTACGTCAAAACATATTGTCTCTGAATGAAGAATTCCTACAGAAAAGAAAATGGGTCTAGTAGCAAACTGGTCCAGGACCCAAAGGATCTCCACTAACATTGGAGACTGGAATAGAATACTCCTTTTTGCTTAATGGAATAGAGTGAGTAGTTACAAATGTGGAATCGATGAAGACTCCTCCAGCACCAGAGTCAATAAGAGCTTGAGTATGAATCCTGTCTCCTCCAATTTGAAGAGTAACCGGAACAAAAAGTTTATTATTGAGGGAATGAGATCCTATTTGGCTTAACTTAGCTCCCTGGACAGAAGTTAAGCCCTGGCTTTTACCGGTCTGGTAGGACAATCTTTTAATAAATGTCCTTTAAGGCCACAGTATAAACACAGTCCAAGAGAGCGTCTCCTCAGACGTTCAGTTTCAGTTAATCTAATGGTGCCTATTTCCATTGGTTCAGCCTGATCGGAAGGTGGAGAAGCGGGAGTTAAAGGGTTAGAGATGCGAGGTACCAGACAAAAAGGTTGATTAGAAGCTTTCTGATTTCTCTCTCTTTCTTGTTGGCGTTCGCGGTATCTGGAATCGAGGCAAATACAAAGATTTATCAGAGCTTCTAGAGATTCTGGAAGTTCACGATAGACCAACTCATCTTTGAGACGTTCAGAGAGTCCTTTGCGAAAAGCTGCTCTAAGAGCTCCCTGATTCCAAGTAGTCTCAGAAGCTAGAGTGCGAAATTCAATGGCATATTGAGATACAGGTTGACCACCTTGTCGTAAGTCTAGAAGAGAAGCTTCAGCAGCGGCAGACCTCCCTGGCTTATCGAAGACATTTGAAAAGACAGAGAGGAATGTATCCACATCCTGGAGTATTGGATCATTCTTTTCAAGCTAAGGTGATACCCAGGCTAAGGCTCTACCTTTCATTAAGGATATAAGGAAAGTGATTCTAGAGGAGGGAGTTGCAAAGAGAACCGGACTATTCCGAAAATGAAGGCGACACTGATTCAAAAAACCCCTACAATCCTCAGGATTCCCATCATATTTGTCTGGAAGAGGTATCCTGGGACTGAGCTGAGCTTGTGTCTGATTGGTAGGATTCGTAGGGGGAGAGGGATCCAAAGGAATAGGATTAGGAGGTATAGAAGCAGCCATATTCTGAAGTAAAGTAGTTATCTGATCCAACTTTGCGTCCAAGGATTGTAAGTGGGTAGCATGAGATCCCAATAACTGTCCCTGGTGGGTCACGGCCATGGATAATTCAGTGGGGTCCATTTTTATGGCCCGTTTGTAATGTCAGCCGTAAAGGACCAGCCCAGGATTCAACCCAACTGCTAGCGTGAAAAGTAAAAAACACACACTAGCACACTGAGAAATATCCAGGACGTGACCCACTCAGGATTGAAGAAAGCAAATGTCCTTTTAAGAAGATAAATAAAACTAAGTGAAATTCCTTTAGCAAGTGATAAATAAATGTCCTTTTAAGCAGGATAGCAAACAAACAGACATTCCTTTTAGCAGGTCTGGATAAAGCAAATGTCCCTTTAAGCAGGTTAGCAAATAAACAGTGATTCCATCTTGTAGATCTGGATAAAACAAATTACTCTTTAAGCAGGTTAAACAGAGATTCCTTTAGCAGGTTTGGATAAAGCAAATGTCCCTTTAAGCAGGTTAGCAAACAAACAGAGATTCCTTTTAGCAGGTTTGGATAAAGCAAATGTCCCTTTAAGCAGGTTAGCAAACAAACAGAGATTCCTTTTAGCAGGTTTGAATAAAGCAAATGTCCCTTTAAGCAGGTTAACGAACAAACAGAAAGGTCTTCCTCTTATTAGATTTGAATAAAGCAAATGTCCCTTTATGCAGATTAGCAAACAAACAGATATTCCTTTTAGCAGGTTTGAGTAAAGCAAATGTCCTTTTATGCAGATTAGCAAACAAACAGATATTCCTTTTAGCAGGTTTAAATAAAGCAAATGTCCTTTTATGCAGGTTAGCAAACAAACAGATATTCCTTTTAGCAGGTTTAAATAAAGCAAATGTCCTTTTATGCAGGTTAGCAAACAAACATATATTCCTTTTAGCAGGTTTGTTTTAGCAAATATTCCCAAAAGCAGGTTTAGCAAACAGACAGAGAATATTCAGGCAAGGCGATTCTGGCAAGGGAGAAGGAGACATAAAAGAATTTACTCACACAGGTCCGGTCCGGAAAGAAGGTAAGAGGAAAAAACAAACGGGCGCCAATTCAGATCTCCCGCCGAGAATTTGAAGGCAGGGAGACTCTGACGTCAGGAGGAGAGCAGATACCGCGTCACGTTGCTAGGCAATGTGACGTGATACAGAGGGGATCTGTGAGCCGCGGTGACACGGCAATGAGCGGATCCAATTCATGACACAATACTTTTTTTGTAACTCTTCTGCTGTGCATTCCAAGTAAGGGCTAAAGACAGTATGGTCTTTTCTGTAGGGCTTGAGGATGTATTTAAGGCCCTATGATTTTGGTTTCCATTATTGCTTTAGTAGGTTAGCTGTTGTCTAGATAAGTTAATACAACGAGAGAGTCCAAAAAGAGTAAACCACATTTCTTGAGTGATTAAAGCGACTTTAAACACCTCTTGCTTTTTTTCTAAAACATTTGCTTTATCCCACACTCCCTAGAGAGGACAAAAAAGGAAATTTATGAAGCACATTTTCAAAATGCAACAAATTGCCTAAACCAGCTATTTGATTTGCAGTTTAAAGAAGTGAGTGTGGCCCACACACAATTTTACACAAAAGGAAGAAGTGTTTAATGCCATTTTAAAGAGATCTCCTTAGTCATAAACAGTGGTGCATAAAGCCTGAAAATCATATTATTTTAATCAAAGAAACATTGCAACTGAATAAAATAGTTCATTAAAATAAGAGGCAAAAGCAATTTGAATGTAGTCATGTAGACCATTTTAAATCAATTGATGATTATTTAGAAGGAAACCCACATTTATTCCAACCTTGACAGCACCTACTGTAGTAAAATTCCAGTAATTCAAAAGATATTGTTACAGAAAGTAGAAATCGTTAACGGCATCTGGACGCTATAAAAGTACATCATCTGCTACCTTTTGGGTACATTGGCCTGCAGTTCTGGTATCACTTGGATAAAGTACAGGCCCGATAAGCTGAATCTCTCAGTTCTGGTGGGATTATCTAAGATTTCTTGTCAGTACTGTAAGGTTCCTAAAAGAATTTTAGAAAGTCAAATTTTACTCTGCAAGTTTATGTAGCTTTACAGGGTTTTGGATATGAAGAAGAGATATATTCATTGTAATATAATGCTCAAAAAAGTAATTTTTTTTTTATTTCTCTCCAAATCTGCAAGTTTTTCATCACCTGGCACCCTGTGAGAGCACTGCAAAATAAACAATAATAGATACAGTACATGTTATTTGCAGCTTAGTACATTGAAGGGATATGAAACCCCATTTTTTATATAATTTAGATAGAACATGCAATTTTAAACAACTTTCTAATTTATTTCTATTATCATTTTTCCTTTGTTCTCTTTGTTTCTTTTGTTGAAAACCAGGAATGTAAAGCTCAGAAGCCTGCCTATGTTTGGAGCCATATATGGCAGCAGTTTTGCTAGAATATTACAGTTTGCAAGAGCACTAGATGGCAGCACTATTTCCTGCAATGAAGTTCTCCAAACACCTACCTAGGTATCTCTTCAACCAAGGATACTATGGAAAGGAAGCAAATTTGATAATAGAAGTAAATTAGTAACTTCTTTACAAATGGTATGCTCTGTCTAAATGATAAAATAAATGTTTTGGATTTCATATCCCTTTAATCAATTTGCCTGCTTTTTATGCTGTCTTGTGCTTTTTCCACTCAGTATCCAGAAACTGATTGAAACTGTTCATAACTATTTACATTAATTTCATTTTGTGAACATTGTTACTTTTTTAATCATGTATTTTATGTAATTCAGCAGTGCCTCACTAATGGAACTTGGCTTCTTTCCAATAAAATAAATAATGCACTGCTTTAGATAACTGTTTATAAGCCACCACAAGTGTCATATGAAGAATTAGGGTAAACTGATTTTAGGTGCACATTGCTTCTAATAAGTGATCTCAGCTGATAAATCAAAAAGTGTATACTGAAACTTTGGAATATATATTTATCTGCAGTAGGACAAAATAATTGACAACATTGACTTCGATTTAAATAAAACCAGAGTTCTATGGACCTGACAGTCATGTCTACTGCCACCTTTATAAAAAGATTTAAAACCGTTGAGCTGAGGGGTCACATTGCATTGCTATGGGTCTGTTTCCTACTGTTTTTATTACATATCCATTAGTATTAAAAAGGAACTAACTAAATGACATTATTAAAAGAGATTTCGTCTTTATTTTTTAAATGAAGCAATTTTCTTCTTCTTGAAGAACAGAGATCCTTTCTTGCGAACAAAGTTATGGCACACTTACTGGTACAGTGGGGCAAAAAAGTATGTAGTCTCTGTCTTTTATTACAAGGACAGAGACTTCATATTTTGCTAGTTCAAAGCCAAATAGGTCATGATATCAAAAGAGTAGGAATATTGTGAAAAGGGTTAAAATAAAATTGGTGAAAAATAGAATCAGAGAGCCAATCCGCTGCATTTAAGATCTAAAGAGAACAAGAATAAGAGAAAGCTTTTGAAGCTGCACCACCTCTGATAGAATGGGGAGAGAAAAAATCATCTACACCTGCTTGAATCATGACCCACTTAACCCATCTAGCAATGGTAGTAAAGGAGACAGGAAGATGAGGATGAGTAAATTAAATCAAAAGTTCAGAAGGGGTAGAATTTCTGAAAGAAGCAGTTCTACATTCATACTCTTTGAGACACAAAACAACACATAAATGAGGAAAATAAAAAAATTAGGATAGAATAAAGTAGAAAAAGAAGTTTTGGTTCTTCGAGACAGAGGAAAAATAACACCTTGAGGAGAGAACTTTTTTTTTTTTTAAGGAAATACAATATCACCAATACAGATACAAAATGGTACATAATTCCTTATTATTTTACATTTCTTTTGTTACACTCGTCAACAATACAGTGATATGAAACATTTTGAACAGGCCCCATTGGGTGCTGGCAAGTGTGTAGCTACCCACATTGGGGAGAAAATCAAAGCAATCAGGTTGTAGTGATCCGAGGGGGGACATAAGGGAGAAATATCCCCGACTAGGGTCTTTATTTAGAAATCTAAGAAGATATATCTCAAGAGAGTAAAGTGAAAGATAAGAAAGAAAGGAGAAGAAAAAAGAAGGGGGAAAGGGAGAAAAAAAAACCAGGGAAGGGGGGGGGGGAAGGAAAGGTTACTCAAAAGGGGGAGAAAAGGATAATATGGCAGGCGGGTGTAGGTGACGGGGAAGGATTGTGGGGTGTCTAAGGGGGTTTGAAAAACCATTTACTCCAGATCGTCCAATATTTGTCCATGCGGTCAGTCTTATTAAAAAAGCCCCTTTCCATAGAGGCTAGGTAGTCAATGAGTTGAGTGATCTGATCTAAGGTTGGGGCCTCTAACTGTTTCCAGGTCCTAGCAATACACACCTTGACCGCTGTCAGGATTGTGGCTCCCAAAATTTGTTGAGGTTTTTGGAGGTCATGGAGTCCAATATGCAGGAGGGCCAGAACTGGGGTCAGAGGGAGTTGCAGACCTAAGTCTGAAAGCAGGGAGAATGCCCCTCTCCATAAAGGGGCAATTTTAGGGCAAGTCCACCATATATGAATATCAGCTCAGTTGTCCAAATTTTCTCCAGCACTGTGGAGAGGCCGTAGGATATATTTTAGTCAACTTGTGGGGGGTCAGATACCATTTTAAGAGCCTTGAAGTATGTCTCAAGATGCGAAGTGCAGTACATAGCTTGTTTAGTAATAATAGTTGCATGTTCCACATCAATGGATGTGATCTGAACATTCATTTCACGGCCCCAGGCCTTGATCTGCCAGGGTATGTCTTCACTATAGTCATTGAGCAGAAGAAGATGGTGATTTGTAAGTGGTCTTATTAATTTGTTCCCAGTTTTCCAGTTTTTTTTCCCAATTGGTACATTCTCTCATATTTGTTTTGGGAAAACCCCAAGCCTGACAATACCCCAGTATTCTATAGCTTTCAAACATAAGCCCACTTGGGATCCGTATCTACTAGCTCTACAATTTGCTTGGAGGTAAGTAACCTCTTTTGTTTGTATAGATCTCCTATATTGGTAATATTCCAAGAAGACCACTCTTGCTTATGGATGTCATTTAGTTAGTTCCTATGGATGTCTGGAAGGCCCGTCAACAATCCCTGAAGACCGTGAATAGGTGAGGGATGTGGAGCAATTCCCTTGTGGTGCCTGAGTCTATGCCAAGCGCGACAACTGTCTAGGATGATATTGTTCATAAGTGGCAAATCTGACAATCTTTGCTTAGGGATCTATATCAAATCTCTTAATTGTAAGTCTTTAGGAATGATAGCTGCCTCAACCAGATAACACGCTGGTTTCTCACACTCATTACTCCATCCGGCGATATGAGATAATCGGGTTGCATCATGGTATAGATGTATATTGGGGAAAGCTATGCCTCCTTTGCTGATTGGCAGCTGGAGAATACGATTCGCCACTCTCGGGAGTTTCCCTCTCCATACATAGTTAATGAATGTAGAGTGATTTTGAGAGAGATAGGTTTTCGGGATCGTAAAGGGTATGCACCAAAATAAATACAGAATCTTGGGCAGGACTGCCATTTTCAGAGTGGCGATTCGTCCCATCCATGAGATTTCCCTAAAATCTGACCTCTGTAAAAGTCTTTTAATTTCCAAGATCAGTGGTTCAAAATTATGCTTAATGACCTTATTGATGTCAGAGACCTAGCAGTATTCCTAAGTGTTTAATAAGGCCCGTGTTCCAAGTAAAAGAAAAGCGGGTCTTGAGATTAGTAAGCATCTCTGAGTCTATATTGATTGCCAAGGCTTCGGTTTTAAGGATATTTACTTTATAGTGGCTTAAGGTGCCAAAAGGTTTCAGGGTCTTAAAGACTTCATCTATTGAGGAGCTTGGGTTGGTTAAAAGAATGGTTAGGTTGTCCATAAAAAGAGCAATTTTCTCTGTACGACCACGTATTGTGACCCCTTCTATTTTTTGAGAATGTCTGATCTTTTGGGCTAGAGGTTCCATAGCCATAGCAAAAATCAAAGGGGAAAGTGGACAGCCCTGACGGGTACCGTTTGTTGTGGAAAAGGCTTTAGAACAAAAACCTACTCCTTTAATTGTTTCAAATGGAGCGGAGTATAGAGCTTGGACCATTGTAATGAATTGTGATGGAAAGCCAAATGATTTAAGAACCTGCCAGAGATCGTCCCATCGCACCCTGTCAAATGCTTTTTTGGCATCTAATGACAGGGCCACAATGGTAAGTCCTGATTTAGCTGACTCATAGAAGACCTGAAGTAACTTGCGAGTGTTATCAGGTCCTTGTCTGCCATAGGTAAAGCCTACTTGGTCTATCTGTTGAATGGAGGGCAGTAGGTGAACAATCCTGTTGGCAAGTAATTTCGAATAAAGCTTGACATCAAGGTTTATTAATGAAATAGGCCTATAACTGGCACAATAAAGGGGGTTCTTATTTGGCTTAGGGATCGCGATTATAGATGCTTCCAGGGATCTCTCTCAAGAATCTCCCGAGTTCCGCCACTTCAGTGAATAGAGAACGCAAGAGGGGTGCTAGATGTTGTCTAAACGTTTTATAAAAAGAGCCCGTTATGCCGCCAGGCCCCCTGAGATTTATTCGGCTTTAGCTGATTAACAACACTATATATTTCTTTAATAGTAAACGGTTTTAAGAGCGAACTCCTCACATCCTTAGAAAGCGTAGGAATCTCGAGAGTGTCCAGGAACCCTTGTATCCTGTCTGGGGAGGGGGTGTCAAGACTCTCAGAATCCGAAAGATTATAGAGCTTTCAATAGTAGTCTGCAAAGGCATCACCTATAGCTTGAGGCACTAAGATTTTGGATCCATTTATTTCCAGGGCCTGAATCCTGGAGTAGGCAGTTCTAGCATTGAGTTTTCTTGCTAGGAGCTTGTTCGCCTTATTACCTTTTATAGTACATTAATTGTTTGAATTTCACTAGATTAGCTTTAACCTTATCAAGTTCTAATTTGAGGATTTGCTGTTTAAGAGTGGTGATTTTGTCTGAAATTGAAATAGTGGGGGTTTTTTTGTTAGTTTTTTCCAGATTCTTCATTTTCACTACCAATTGGCCTAGAGGGCCTCCTTTTTTTTCCTATGTCTGGCAAATTCGGAGATACAGAACCCCCTGATGAATGCCTTAAGTGCCCCCCATATAGTTTGGAAAGAAGTCTGACCCGGTTTATTACATTTTATGAATTCAGTAAGCGCACTTGTGAGAGAATCTTTGAAACCTGGTTCCTCCCATAAGGATCTAGGGAACCTCCATGTGTGTGCCGCCACCTGAGCAGCAGATGGAAATATATCAAAGGACACTGCATCATGATCCGACCATGAGCAAATGTGGATACGGAGTTAGTGACCTCATTAAGAAGCCTAGAATCCGAAAGGAAGTAATCAAGTCTGGAGTAGGAACGATGTGGGTTGGAGAAGAAAGTGAAGTCCCTATCCTCAGGGTGACAGGACCTCCAGACATCATATAGTTCATGTCGCATAGAAATGGATCGAAATTTGGCAGCCGAGGAGCTAGTATATGGATCTATGGATTTGCCAAGAGTAAGTTTTTTGTCAAGCTTAGGGTCCCATATAACATTGAAATCTCCCTCTACTACAATATGTCCTTGTCTCACTGATTTTGCTTTGTCCAGAACTTTTTTAATAAATTGAATTTGTTGTTGGTTTGGGGCATAGAGATTAACTAGAATATATAGTTTATTGTTAAGTTTACATACACATATGATAAATCTACCCTCGGGGTCACTTTCTATGTATATTTGGTTAAATTGGAGGTCTTTATGTAGGAGTATCGCTACTCCTCTGGGTTTGTCAGTGTACGAAGCTGTCTTGTAGTCAGGATAGAGGGACGACTTGTAGGGTTGGGTTTGGTCTGTAGTCCAGTGAGTCTCCTGGACAAATAGGACATCGACTTTGAGTTTCCTGCCATATGTAGTCAGTAAGCTGCGCTTAGCGGGCGAGTTTAGGCCCTTAACATTTAAGGTCAGAAACCTCAGAGGGGTCGTCATGAGAGGAGGGGGGGGGGTTAGGGGAGAGAAAAAAAAGGGGGGAGGAGGAAGGTACAAGAGATGAGGAGGTAAATAAAGTAGAGGGAGGGACTAGATCAGATAGAACATAAGAGAAAGGTAGAAAAAGGAAAAAGAAATGTGGTAAAGTTGCCACACAAGTTTAGTTGCGCGAGGAACTAGTGAAATAGAAAAGAAGTGGGGATTCTTAAAGATCCGTAAGTTTACGTCCGTAAACTTGAATATAGTTGGGGGGGGAGGGTAGATAAGGCCACTCAGGAAGGGCCCTAGAGTTACAATGCCCATAATAATAAAAAAAAAGGATGATAAAACGATAACAGATAGTGTAAGGGTAGAAGTGTAGAACTACAGGAAATACTGATATATGTGTAATTATGACTAGTATAGAAAGTATGTGTAAGGGAGTAGAGGGGGTGCCCTCCTTTAAGTAATATGTATTTGAGATCCAGAAAAGAGGGGGAAAGTGGGAAAGTGTGGGAGAAGGCTAGATGACTAAAAGTGTTGTAAAATAGAGTCTGCTGTTGATCCATACAATCCCCATAGGGTACCAAAGGAAAAAAAAAATATTAACAACAAAAACATTGAACATCAGAACATATCAGCATTCAACAATTAACCTAAAACAAGACCATTAAACCACTTAAGATTGTGGAGACTTTCGGAATCTCCATTGAACTAAAGATTTCACATTGGGTGTATTTAAAACATTAATATAGGAGAAAATTGACGACTCTTAACGGTGCTTGCATAACTTGACAGGTGGAAACATGAGATATGATATAAACACCATATTGTATCCTTCTAATGTGCCAGTTTCCCAGCCGGAGACAACAACAGCCGTTAATCAATCAGTCAGCTGGGGGGAAAACTAGATATATAGCTACATGTCGTCTCATCTCACAGAGAAAGGGGCACGAAGGCCACATCATTGTAGATATATTATCAACTTATATTAATTATAGGGATCAAAGTCAGTAAATCTCCAGGAGCCAGTTCCGAGGTGGGACACAGTGACATCACAGAGTTAGTCAGGGAGCCCCAGTGGTGGGTGGGCATAAATACCTTATGTCAATCCGTCACACCCAGAAAGAGTCCCAATTCCAAGCAGAAATGTTGGAAAGCCACCACTGTATCTCTTCTTTGGCTTCTGAGGATAAAGAGATCATGTGAGAGTATGAGAAACCTCTGCGAAGAAAATATATTTTCAGGTGTTTAAGGGCTCTGTAATGAAGAGGGGCAGGAAAGATAGCCTGAATGTAAGAAGAAAGCAACCCTATAATCCTGGCCAACAGTCTGATGGGGAAGGTCTTCTTCTTTAAAAGAGAGGAATTTTCTTTCTTGATATTTGAAATATTTTGTAAGGAAAGACTTAGAGTAGAAAGTTTGGTGTCTATAGAAAACCCTAGAAAAAATACATTCTGAGATGGGGAAACAACTGATTTGTTGAAGTTGATTAGGAAACCTAAATCTTGAGGAAGATTGATAGTGATAGAAAAGTGAAGCAGGAGAGTAGCATGATCCTGATTCATAAGAAGGATGTCGTCCAAATAAATTATTAAATTAATCCCTCTCAAGCGGAGCCAGGCTACAACCGGTTTTAGGATTTTTGTAAACGCCCATGGAGCGGAGGATAGGCCAAAGGGAAGACAGGTAAACTGCCAAACTGAATCTTTCCAAAGGAATCAAAGGAATTTTCTGAAAGACTGATGTACAGGGACCGTCAACTAAGCATCCTTCAAGTCTAATCTTACCATCCAATCTCTGTCCAGCAGGCAATCCCTGAGAAGGTGAATACCCTCCATTTTGAAATGATTGTATTCTAAAAATTGGTTTAGATTTCTTAAATGTATGACTGGTCGCAAATTTCCTTCATTTTTCTTTACAAAGAACATGTTGCTTAAGAAAGAGTTTTCTATTGATGGAGCTAGTTCTATCGCATATTTTTGAGTTCTCTGTCTAATAGGTTGGAATCCTGTAAGAAAATCTTATTGGGTCGGGTCTTTTGAGTTGAGAAGGAGGAAGAATTAAATTTAGATGGAGACCAGAAAATAGTCTGAGGGACCCAAGGATCTAAAGTTATTTTTTCCCAGTTGTGAATAAAGTGTTTAAATCTTCCTCCCACTAAATGTGGGAAAGAATTGGTAAAGGGAATAGAGAGATTTACCTTGAAATGGTCTTCTTTGGGCTCTGGAGCGAAAACCTCTGAAGTTCCATGTTCTAGCTCTTGATGGGAAGAAAGTTGTTTTGAAATTGAGACCTGGGGACAAATGTGCAACCGGGAAAGTGGCCACTACCTTTCCCGGCCCTGTCAAAAAAGTTTTTTTGAGGAGGGTAAGAAATCTTTTTAGTATTTAATTTATTTTTATTGAGAGAATTAAATGAATTCACATAATTATTAATTTTTTTAAGGCCTTGTTCACCAAAAGGAGAACATTAGCCAAAGGGCCCATCTCTGTCTTGAATTTTTGGGTCAATACGTCTTAGAACCAACCTACGTCTCTGAGTGGCAATAGATGTATTTGCGTCACCAATTAAATACACAGTCCGCTGAAGCCATTCCCTAACTATATAAGGATCTAGGGAAGCTTCTTTAGAGATACCTTTTTCTGAGAGTTCGAACAACTTGGTAACTGGACCTAATGTATTGAAAAATTTATCCTGGCAGGATTTGAGAAATCTATCTGGGCCTTTACAAAAGTTAAAATTTCTATTTCCTAAGAATTTTAACAAATTGGTATCAATATCCGGAGTAACACAAGTGTTATTAGGGAGCTCCGGTCTGGGGCACTCTGCTCTTAAAGTATTCTTAGCTTTTTTAGAAAGAGGTTTTCTAATATAATGGTCAAGGAAATTTGCCACCCTTTTTGAGGGTCTCCATTGAGAAGATCTGGGATTCAGAAGGTCATCTGGATCTAAGTATAATTGACCTTTGCTATCAATAAGTTTAGGTTTAGATTTATCACACTTTTTTCTCTTAGGAGAATCATCATCAGAAGATGACTCTGAGAATTCTGGTGTATATAGAGAATCCTCTGAAGTCTCAGCTTCACAACCCATTTCTATATCGGAGTCAGACAACTCTATTGTAGAATCTTCGTCTAAGTGACTTCTGCTTTTATTATTACAGGGTTGAACATCTATTTCTGATTCAGAGTCTGAATAGATACTTTGTTTAGATTTTGCAGTCTGATCTAAAGAGGCCTTTAGGAGCTTTAACTTTAGATTGCTGAGCTAAATGCTTCCTTTTTTGAGCAGCTTTTTTATGTATATTAGGTTGAATGTCAGAGACAGACTGCATTACAGATTACATTTACAAATTAAACTGCTGCTTTAAATTATCCATACAACTTTGAATCATATTTTGAACAGATTTTTCTGATAAGGAATTCTCTTCAGACATTTTGAGGAATTTAAATTAATACCTCTAAATAATAAATTTACTGTATATACTTCAGAATATAAATAAAACTAATGTAGAATTAATATAAATATATACTGTGTATATATATATATATATATATATCCTATATTATAAAAGGCCAAGTGTGTTTGTCTGAAGCCGTCATGCGCAGTAGAGACAAACACACTTGGCCTTAGATTGACCTCCTCGCACGCTCACCTCCGTGCAGCAGCACACAGCTGAGAATACACCTCGCACTCACACCCACACACTTGGCCTCGCACACGCACCCAACCTCGCACACGCACCTCTGCAATTGAAACAGCAGCGTGAGACAGCTGACTCCAGACCCTGCGTGAGGATCAGTTACAAGCGCAGCGCACAGCTGAGACACCTCGCACGCGCACCTCCGCAATTGAAACAGCAGCGCGAGACAGCTGACTCCAGACCCTGCGTTAGGATCAGTTACAAGCGCAGCGCACAGCTGAGAATAGACCTCGCACGCGCACATCCGAAATTTAAACAGCAGCGCGAGACAGCTAACTCCAGACGCTGCGTGAGGATCAGTTACAAGAGGGGAGAAAGAGAGAGAGAGAGAGGGGGAGAGAGAGGGGAGATGGAGAGAGAGAGAGAAAGAGAGAGGGGAGATAGAGAGAGAGAGCGCAAAAGAGAGGGGGGAAAGAGAGAGCGCAAAAGAGAGGGGGGAAAGAGAGAGCGCAAAAGATAGAGAGAGGGGAGAGAGAGAGGGGGAGAGAGAGAGAGGGGGAGAGAGAGAGAGAGAGAGAGGGGGGAGAGAGAGAGAGGGGGGGAGAGAGAGAGAGGGGAGAGAGAGAGAGAGGGGAGAGAGAGACAGAGGGGGAGATAGAGAGAGGCGAGAGAGTGAGAGAGGGTGGAGAGAGAGAGGAGAGAGAGGGGAGAGAGAGGAGAGAGAGAGGGGAGAGAGAGAGAGAGAGAGAGAGAGGAGATAGAGAAAGAGAGAGAGGAGAGAGAGGAGATAGAGAGAGGGAGGAGAGAGAGAGAGGGGAGAGAGAGAGAGAGACAGAGGGGGGAGATAGAGAGAGGAGAGAGAGAGGGGGGGAGAGAGAGAAAGGAGAGTGAGAGAGAGAGGGGGAGAGAGAGAAGGAGAGAGAGGGGGGGAGAGAGAGAGAGGGGGCAGAGAGAGAGAGGGGAGAGAGAGAGAGAGAGAGAGACAGAGGGGGGAGATAGAGAGAGAGGGGAAAGAGAGAGAGAGGGGGGGAGAGAGAGGGAGAGAGAGAGAGAGGGGAGCAAGAGAGAGGGGAGCAAGAGAGAGGGGAGCGAGAGAGAGGGGAGCGAGAGAGAGGGGGAGCGAGAGAGAGGGGAGAGACAGAGAAGGGAGAGAGAGAGAAGGGAGAGAGAGAAGGGAGAGAGAGAGGGGAGAGAGAGAGAGGTGAGAGAGGGGAGAGAGAGAGGGGGGAGAGAGAGGGGAGATGGAGAGAGAAAGAGAGAGGGGGAGATAGAGAGAGAGAGCGCAAAAGAGAGGGGGGAAAGAGAGAGCGCAAAAGAGAGGGGGGGAAGGAGAGAGCGCAAAAGAAAGGGGGAGAGGAGAGAGCTCAAAAGAGAGGGGGGAGAGAGAGCGCAAAAAGAGAGGGGGGAGAGAGAGAAAGCAAAAGAGAGTGGGATGGGAGAGAACGCAAGGGGTGGTACCACTGTACTGCAAAAAATGGCCCGTGGTGAGCGGGCTTTAGGACTAGTATATATATAATAAGTAAATCAAGCTACAATAATTGTAAACAATGTCAGCAAAAAAAACTCAATACAAAACTAATGTAAACCTATGGGGAATTGAACTTGGGACTGTTAGGTCTAAAGCAAAGGCAAAAACTACTAGGCTATCTAAGCAGTCAAATTAATGTAACATTTAGGTAATTATATCTAATAAACAAAATTACAAGTTTCCAACTGAGGGACGGTCTGAGGAATGTCAGAGGCGGTCTGTGAGGTAACTATGGGCCGGGAAAGAAGGCAGTATAAAAGGGGGCATGGCTAAAGTCTGGCACTATGCTTAGTAATGTCTGATAGCCAGAGGAAAGGGAAAAGGGGAGAAAAACGAAAGGTAAGGGAAACCAATATTAATAACTAAGGATTGGGACAAAGAATAACCATGAAGAAATAGGCAATAAATAAAATGTTTTATTAATAAAACAAGTTGGAGAACAAACTTTACCTAAAACAAAATAAAACTATAGTAGATAATAAAACAAAAAATGAAACAGAAGAATATTAATAACAAAATAATTATAAGCTTTTAAAACAAACAACAATAAACTTTAATATAACTTCAATATAATAAGTGAATATAGAAATGTGAACTTATCTCAATGAGCAGCAAAGAGAAAAGAGGAGGATTACAGACTTACTGGACTCTATGGATATTTGGACTACTCTCATTGGTCACTTTTTTTTGACCACTCAAGGCTTTCTTTCATTGGTCTATTACCTGTGTTCTTGGTTTACTGTGTTTTTCTGTTAATGTTTATATTGCTTGTAAGTGCTGTGAGCAGTAAAAACAAAATATGAAGTCTCTGTCCTTGTAATAAAATCCTAGCATTCTGAATGATAATTTGAAGGTACAAATAGTAGTTTAACAAGGTAGCCTAAAATTCATAATCAGTATTGTATAATAACTTTCTCATTGAGGAATGTTAGTCATTCTGGATGACAATGTAACTTTGAAATCCTATAACCGATGTTCAAATTGAAAGCAACTATATTTTAAACTATATTTAATTTTTATTCATACTATGCCAAAGCATTGGTTATTTAAAATGTGTGTATAATAATGTGATGAACACCAAACCTTGTTTTTATGTAGTGCTTCTGTTTATGAATGTATTTATTTTATTTGTCCTGGACTAAAACAAAATATAATAGGTTTTAAATAATAGACTTAATAAAACACAGGTGATGACTCTTATCAGTAGAATACAGAATACAAGAAATTGTTAAAAGGACATAGAATGCTATTAATAAGCTAACATTATTGTATACACATGTTGCCTGTAAAATACCTATACTTGAGTATGTTGGATGCATGCTTTGCAAGGGAATGGAAAGAACCACAGAGATATTTAGTTGCAAGTTTAGATGTACAGCAATGGGGGAATTAGTTTAAAAAATAATATATGAAAAAGCTGTATTTAAGAAGGTCGTCTTTTTTTAGTAGCATTGTTTTATATAACATTGGTTATGTCCTTTTAAGGAAGAGGATTTATTTGTAGATCTACAATCTTGCCTTTATCATTATATGCTTATTTTGAGCCAGTAGGCTGGGTCTCTGATGATATTGTGAAAACATAATTTATGTAAGAACTTACTTGAAGAATTAATTTCTTTCATATTAGCAAGAGTCCATGAGCTAGTGACGTTTGGGATATACATTCCTACCAGGAGGGGCAAAGTTTCCCAAACCTCAAAATGCCTATAAATACACCCCTCACCACACCCACAAATCAGTTTAACGCATAGCCAAGAAGTGGGGTGATAAGACAAAGTGCGAAAGCATAAAAAAATAAGGAATTGGAATAATTGTGCTTTATACAAAAAAATCATAACCACCACAAAAAAGGGTGGGCCTCATGGACTCTTGCTAATATGAAAGAAATGAATTTATCAGGTAAGTTCTTACATAAATTATGTTTTCTTTCATGTAATTAGCAAGAGTCCATGAGCTAGTGACGTATGGTATAATGACTACCCAAGATGTGGATCTTCCACGCAAGAGTCACTAGAGAGGGAGGGATAAAATAAAGACAGCCAATTCCGCTGAAAATAATCCACACCCAAAATAAAGTTTAAATCTTATAATGAAAAAAACTGAATTATAAGCAGAAGAATCAAACAGAAACAGCTGCCTGAAGTACTTTTCTACCAAAAAACTGCTTCAGAAGAAGAAAACACATCCAAAATGGTAGAATTTAGTAAAAGTATGCCAAAGAGGACCAAGTTGCTGCTTTGCAAATTGATCAACCGAAGCCTCATTCCTAAACGCCCAGGAAGTAGAAACTGACCTAGTAGAATGAGCTGTAATCCTTTGAGGCGGAGTTTTACCCGACTCGACATAAGCATGATGAATTAAAGATTTCAACCAAGATGCCAAAGAAATGGCAGAGGCCTTCTGACCTTTCCTAGAACCGGAAAAGATAACAAATAGACTAGAAGTCTTTCGGAAATTCTTAGTAGCTTCAACATAATATTTCAAAGCTCTAACTACGTCCTTAGAATTCTTAGGATTAGGACACAATGAAGGAACCACAATTTCTCTACTAATGTTGTTAGAATTCACAACCTTAGGAAAAAATTTAAAAGAAAGTTCGCAACACCGCCTTATCCTGATGAAAAATCAGAAAAGGAGACTCACAAGAAAGAGCAGATAATTCAGAAACTCTTCTAGCAGAAGAGATGGCCAAAAGAAACAAAACTTTCCAAGAAAGTTATTTAATGTCCAGTGAATGCATAGGTTCAAATGGAGGAGCTTGAAGAGCCCCCAGAACCAAATTCAAACTCCAAGGAGGAGAAATTGACTTAATAACAGGTTTTATACGAACCAAAGCTTGTACAAAACAATGAATATCAGGAAGATTAGCAATCTTTCTGTGAAAAAGAACAGAAAGAGCAGAGATTTGTCCTTTCAAGGAACTTGCAGACAAACCTTTATCCAAACGATTCCTGAAGAAACTGTAAAATTCTCAGAATTCTAAAAGAATGCCAGGAAAAATGATGAGAAAGACACCAAGAAATGTAAGTCTTCCAGACTCGATAATATATCTTCCTAGATACAGATTTATGAGCCTGTAACATAGTATTAATCACAGAGTCAGAGAAACCTCTTTGATTAAGAATCAAGTGTTCAATCTCCATACCTTCAAATTTAAGGATTTGAGATCCTGATGGAAAAAAGGACCTTGTGACAGAAGGTCTGGTCTTAACGGAAGAGTCCACGGTTGGCAAGAGGCCATCCGGACAAGATCCGCATACCAAAACCTGTGAGGCCATGCTGGAGCCACCAGCAGATCAAACAAGCATTCCTTCAGAATCTTGGAGATTACTCTTGGAAGAAGAACTAGAGGCGGAAAGATATAGGCAGGATGATACTTCCAAGGAAGTGACAATGCATCCACTGCTTCCGCCTGAGGATACCTGGGAAGTTTCTTGTTTAGATGAGAAGCCATCAGATCTATTTCTGGAAGCCCCCACGTTTGAACAATCTGAAGAAATACCTCTGGGTGAAGAGACCATTCGCCCAGATGTAACGTTTGGCGACTGAGATAATCCGCTTCCCAATTGTCTATACCTGGGATATGAACCGCAGAAATTAGACAGGAGCTGGATTCCGCCCATACCAGTATTCGAGATACTTCTTTCATAGCCAGAGGGTTGTGAGTCCCTCCTTGATGATTGATATATGCCACAGTTGTGACATTGTCTGTCTGAAAACAAATGAATGATTCTCTCTTTAGAAGAGGCCATGACTGAAGAGCTCTGAAAATTGCACGGAGTTCCAAAATATTGATTTGCAATCTCACCTCCTGAGATTCCCAAACCCCTTGTGCTGTCAGAGACCCCCAAACAGCTCCCCAACCTGTCAGACTTGCATCTGTTGAAATCACAGTCCAGGTCGGAAGAACAAAAGAAGCCCCCTGAACTAAACGATGGTGATCTGTCCACCACGTCAGAGAGTGTCGTACAATCGGTTTTAAAGATATCAATTGAGATATCTTTGTGTAATCCCTGCACCATTGGTTCAGCATACAGAGCTGAAGAGGTCGCATGTGAAAACGAGCAAAGGGGATCGCGTCCGATGCAGCAGTCATAAGACCTAGAATTTCCATGCATAAGGCTACCGAAGGGAATGATTGAGACTGAAGGTTTCGACAAGCTGAAATCAATTTTAGTTTTAGACGTCTCTTGTTCGTTAGTGACAGAGTCATGGACACTGAATCTCTCTGGAAACCTAAAAAGGTTACCCTTGTCTGAGAAATCAATGAACCTTTCGGTAAATTGATCCTCCAACCATGATCTTGAAGAAACAATACAAGTCGATTCGTATGAGATTCTGCTAAATGTGAAGACTGAGCAAGTACCAAGATATCGTCCAAATAAGGAAATACCACAATACCCTGTTCTATGATTACAGACAGAACGGCACCGAGAACCTTTGTAAAAATCCTTGGAGCTGTTGCTAGGCCAAACAGCAGAGCCACAAACAGGTAATGCTTGTCTAGGAAAAGAGAATCTCAGAAACTGAAAGTGATCTGGATGAATCGGAATATGCAGATATGCATCCTGTAAATCTATTGTGGACATATAATGCCCTTGCTGAACAAAAGGCAGGATAGTCCTTATAGTTACCATTTTGAATGTTGGTATCCTTACATAACGATTCAATATTTTTAAATCCAGAACTGGTCTGAAGGAATTCTCCTTCTTTGGTACAATGAAGAGATTTGAATAAAACCCCAGTCCCTGTTCCAGAACTGGAACTGGCATAATTACTCCAGCCAACTCTAGATCTGAAACACATTTCAGAAATGCTTGAGCCTTCGCTGGATTTACTGGGACACGGGAAAGAAAAAATCTTTTTGCAGGAGGCCTTATCTTGAAGCCTATTCTGTACCCTTCTGAAACAATGTTCTGAATCCAAAAATTGTGAATTGAATTGATCCAAATTTCTTTGAAAAATCGTAATCTGCCCCCTACCAGCTGGGCTGGAATGAGGGCCGCACCTTCATGTGGACTTGGGAGCTGGCTTTGGTTTTCTAAAAGGCTTGGATTTATTCCAGACTGGAGATGGTTTCCAGACTGATACCGCTCCTGTGGGTGAAGGATCAGGCTTTTGTTCCTTATTGTGACGAAAGGAACGAAAACGATTATTAGACCTAAATTTACCTTTAGATTTTTTATCCTGTGGTAAAAAAGTTCCTTTCGCTCCAGTAACAGTTGAGATAATAGAATCCAACTGTGAACCAAATAATTTATTACCCTGGAAAGAAAGTGAAAGCAAAGTTGACTTAGAAGACATATCAGCATTCCAAGTTTTAAGCCATAAAGCTCTTCTAGCTAAAATGGCTAGAGACATATACCTGACATCAACCCTAATGATATCAAAGATGGCATCACCAATAAAGTTATTAGCATGTTGTAGAAGAATAATAATGCTATGAGAATTATGATCTGTTACTTGTTGCGCTAAAGCTTCCAACCAAAAAGTTGAAGCTGCAGCAACATCCGCTAAAGATATAGCAGGTCTAAGAAGATTACCTGAACATAAGTAAGCTTTTCTTAGAAAGGATTCAATTTTCCTATCTAAAGGATCCTTAAAGGAAGTACTATCTGCCGTAGGAATAGTAGTACGTTTAGCAAGAGTAGAGATAGCCCCATCAACCTTAGGGATTTTGTCCCAAAACTCTAATCTGTCAGATGGCACAGGATATAATTGCTTAAAACGTTTAGAAGGAGTAAATGAATTACCCAAATTATTCCATTCCCTGGAGATTACTTCAGAAATAGCATCAGGGACAGGAAAAACTTCTGGAATAACTACAGGAGATTTAAAAACCTTATTTAAACGTTTAGATTTAGTATCAAGAGGACCAGAATCCTCTATTTCTAATGCAATTAAGACTTCTTTAAGTAAAGAACGAATAAATTCCATTTTGAATAAATATGAAGATTTATCAGCATCAACCTCTGAAACAGAATCCTCTGAACCAGAGAAATCATTATCAGAATCAGAATGATGATCATTTAAAAATTCATCTGAAAAATTAGAAGTTTTAAAAGACCTTTTACGTTTACTAGAAGGAGGAATAACAGACATAGCCTTCTTAATGGATTTAGAAACAAAATCTCTTATGTTAACAGGAACACTCTGAGTATTAGATGTTGATGGAACAACAACAGGTAATGTAACATTACTAAAGGAAATATTATCTGCATTAACAAGTTTGTCATGACATTCATTACAAACAACAGCTGGAGGAACAGATACCACAAGTTTACAGCAAATACACTTAACTTTGGTAGATCCAGCACTAGGCAGCGGTTTTCCAGAAGTATCTTCTGACTCAGGGTCAATCTGGGACATCTTGCAATATGTAATAGAAAAAACAACATATAAAGCAAAATTGTTCAAATTCCTTAAATGACAGTTTCAGGAATGGGAAAAAATGCCAAAAAATGACAATGACAATGACAAAAAAGTCAGCGCCAAGAATGTCGCAATAAAATGAAGCATTTTCAGCCCCCGCGAGCCTAACAGCCCACAGGGAAAAAGTCAAATTTTAAGGTAAGAAAAAAATTGATTTATTCATATGCATTATCCCAAATATGAAACTGACTGTCTGAAATAAGGAACATTGAACATCCTGAATCAAGGCAAATAAATGTTTGAACACATATATTTAGAACTTTATATAAAAGTGCCCAACCATAGCTTAGAGTGTCACAGAAAATAAGACTTACTTACCCCAGGACACTCATCTACATGTAGTAGAAAGCCAAACCAGTACTGAAACGAGAATCAGAAGATCTAATGGTATATATAAGAGTATATCGTCGATCTGAAAAGGGAGGTAAGAGATGAATCTCTACGACCGATAACAGAGAACCTATGAAATAGACCCCGTAGAAGGAGATCATTGAATTCAAATAGGCAATACTCTCTTCACATCCCTCTGACATTCACTGCACGCTGAGAGGAAAACCGGGCTCCAACCTGCTGCGGAGCGCATATCAACGTAGAATCTAGCACAAACTTACTTCACCACCTCCTTAGGAGGCAAAGTTTGTAAAAACTGATTTGTGGGTGTGGTGAGGGGTGTATTTATAGGCATTTTGAGGTTTGGGAAACTTTGCCCCTCCTGGTAGGAATGTATATCCCATACGTCACTAGCTCATGGACTCTTGCTAATTACATGAAAGAAATAAAGCTGCATAATTAAACTTATAGCCCATTAAGAAGAAAGCAAAGTTGTCAAAAATGTTTATTAAAGTAGAATGCAGGACTCATGAAGCTCAATAGAATAGTTTCTTGTGGATCTTCAGACCATTTAATAACTTTTTAATGATTGAAATTAATGGACCTGTATCAGAAGGAAGATTGAAAAGGCAAAAACAGTTAAGGGTTAGTTAAGGGTTAGTTTTTAAAGATTGCTTTAAATTTAATATGCGTTTATATAAAATAGAAAATGATCCAAGATAGCCTAGTAACATTATTATGGTATTGTAATTGCAATTTTTTTCAAGTAATGCAAACTAAGATTTGTGTGGTTTTTAAAATAAATAGCTAAATAAATAAGACTGTGACTGTAATACCTTTCTGTTGAGTATACTTTGCATTTTTGAATTAAGCATAAATAATATTAAAAAAAACATATCTGCCTATGTGAAGGGAAAATGTATAGGGGTTTTTCTGTCTGTTTATAGAGGGAAATATTTAACACTTCACAATATCAATTTAATGCCTAATCAGGTTTCTATCCATCATCTTCACTTATATTAATACCCATCTTTCACAAAATATCAGTGTACATGCCTCCTCCTAACACACATGTAATAATAAGTATGAAAATATACACTGGTTCATATTCTTTAATGGTGCATCTAAACAGCACAAAACAAAGGAAAATAATTGAAGATATAAATTATATAGTAATATTGGAGTCTGGTGGCTTCCGTACAACTTTACTCTAGTGAGATTGAATTAACAAGAGGAAACAACAACTTTGAAACATTAAAAAAGTGGAAGGGAAATTTATCTTTGGATACTCACCTGTATCTCATAATAAATAGTGGGAAGCAATGCTTCCTCTGTTATTTAAAGTTTTTAATCCTGAAAAAATAAGAATTTACAGGAAATACTAATCGTAAATATCATTATATGTTTAAGAATTTCCTGTGAGTTCTTAAGTTTTATCGTCTCTTGATTATATATGTTTTTTATATTTGCTACCATTTTGCTAATACAAGCAAATATTTTGTCGATATTCCTTTATGTACCAATTCACCCTCATCTCATACATATTTTTTACAAATAATCTCTTTACTTGGCTAATTTATACAAATGGAGAAAGAATCCACAAAGCAAAAATTGGCAACCCATAATTTTAAGAACTACAACAAATATTCAAATGTTTGTGATAATTTCCTAATGTATTGAGGAAGAAAGAACCATCGTCTCCATAGGGCAAGACTTTCCGTGACCTTTATCAAAGTAAATCAAGTGTATTTTGAAATCCAATATTTTCATTAAAAGTAATCACCTTTTAGCCATTTAGAAATGTTACCCGTAATGTCTGGAGTGCTAACATGTTTAGTCAAGTATGAATATTATTGAGTTTGCACAAGATTTGATATTTTTTGGCAAAACTAAAAATAATTATTCAGAGTAAAGCAGGCTTTATACTTAATTTAAGTTCTTGCACATCAGTTGGCATGCAAATAGGATAGAAACCACAAAGTGTGGGCGGTTGCATATATTGTTAATGGGGGACTCTGAGGGCCAAACTGGGGATTATTAACAAATTGTACTAGAGGACAATTAAGTAAGTGTTCAGTGTCTGCATTTTAGTGCTATTTTTCTTTCAGTTAAAGGGCCATAATACCCAAATGTTTCAACACTTGAAAGTGATGCAGCATAGCTGTAAAAAGCTGACTAGAAAATATCACCTGAACATCTCTATGTAAAAAAAGAAAGATATTTTACCTCAAAAGTTTCTCAGTAGCCACATCCCATTGTAAAAGGACTTCTAAGCAGCAAATTAGTATGCTCTGTCCAGGAACAGCGGAAGGAGCAAAGCTTTCATGCACACTCATCTTATTTCCCTATTCAGTGTAAGGAAGTTTACAATGAAATCTCATGAGAGTTAAGTTAAATCTCATGAGATCCCAGTAAAAGAGTTCATGACCTCAGCACTGCTGATGCTGATTGGCTGCTGTTCATTGCTTCATTTATTTATTTTTTTATCTGCAGCTAAGCAGCAGCTGAGTATAACCTTTTACACAGAACTTACTCTGCTGAGCTGAGGAAATTGTGAGGTAAAATATCTTCCTTTTTTACATAGAGATGCTCAGGTGATATTTTCCTGTCAGCTTTTTACAGTTATACAGCATCAGTTTCAAGTGATTTAGCATATGAGTATTATGTCCCTTTAAAGGAAAATTACATTTTGTATATGCAAAATATATATCAGATTAAATACTGTATTGAAAACAAAGCAGAATAACTATTTTAAAGCATTTAAGCTGATGGAAATAAAACAAGCACATGTTTCTTAAATCATTTACAGCAATAGTTGCAAAATACATAATAAATGTTTATTGCAGTGCTATTTTATTTTCCTTAATTAATAGTTTTATAGGTGATTGAGTTTAAAGGCCCAAGAGTTCATTAATCAATATGGCCTGGCATATAAAATAAATAAGCTGCAAATTAGTTTTACTCATTGTTTTAGCCCATTAAAATCTAATTTCTACTGTTCTGAATATATTGAATACACAACAATCTACAGAGTGTACACTTAGTGCAGACTATCAGTTTTATTAAGTAACAAGCTAATACAATATTTTGTATAGTTATGCTGTTGTGCTCCACTGTATCGATAGATCTGGAAATATAGTAAATACTCTATACTAAAAAATAACCTCTTATACTTTGGGGTAGATTTTCCTGTATAAAGATTTTTCTAGTTTTCACACCTTTTTTATTAGCCTCTTTAACCCCTTAAGGGCCAGGAATTTTAGAGAAAATGTGCCCAAAGTACTAGGAGAATTTTAGCATTTTTGCTATCACTCTATTTAAACAGAAGTAGAGCTGTGTTTTTTTTAATTTACTTATCAAATATATATATATATATATATATATATATATATATATATACATATATATATATATATATATATATATATATATATATATATATATTATATACTATATATATATATATATATTAGAAGACAACCAAGGTATTGATCTAGGTCCCTATTTTGGTATATTTCATGCCACCGTTTTTGCCGCCAAATGCGATCATATTAAAAAAAAATCATTAACTATTTTACAATCTTTGGTTTCTCACTGGAATTATTTACACACAACTACTGCAGTCATAAGACAAACAATTGTAAAATCTTATCTGGTCCCCATTTGTTTTATTTTAAAAAACCACACAAATCTTGTGCTTGAAATGCCCCTTTAATATCCAGAATGGCATAGGTTTCTGTACTTTTTTTTTAAAGGGATGGGTAAGTCCAAATTAAACTTTCATGATTCCGATAGGGAATGCAATTTTAAACAACTTTGTAATTTACTTTATCATCAAATTTGCTTTGTTCTCTCTGGTATTAGTTGAAAGCTAAACCTAAGTAGGCTCATATGCTAATTTCTAAGCCCTTGAAGGCCGCCTCTTATCTGAATGCATTTGACAGTTTTCCACAGCTAGAGGGCGTTAGTTCATTGTGTTTCATATAAATAAAACTGTGCTCACGCACGTATTTATATTTATGTCAGCACTAATTGCCTGAAATGCAAGTCTGGTCAAAAGATCTGAGATAAGGAAGCAATCTGCAGAGGCTTAGATACAAGGTAATAGCAGACATAAAAAGTATATTTCTCTGTAAGGTGTATCCTGTCCACGGGTTCATCCATTACTTGTGGGATGTTCTCCTTCCCAACAGGAAGTTGCAAGAGGACACCCACAGCAGAGCTGTCTATATAGCTCCTCCCCTAACTGCCACTCCTAGTCATTCTCTTGCAACTCTCGACAAGATAGGAAGTATCAAAGAGCTATGGTGGTGACTTAGTGTAGTTTTTACCTTCAATCAAGAGTTTGCTATTTTTAAACAGTACCGGGCGTCGTACTGTTTTACTCGCAGGCAGAAATTAGAAGAAGAATCTGCCTGGAGGTTGATGATCTTAGCGGTTTGTAACTAAGGTCCATTGCTGTTCTTACACATAACTGAAGAGTATGGGAAATACTTCAGTTGGGGGAACGGTTTGCAGATTACCTGCCTTGAGGTATGTTCAGAATATTTATTTCTAGAGAGATGATAAGATCTAGAAAATGCTGACAGAGCCTTGTATAATTGAGGTAAGCCTGATGCAGTGATTTAACAACGACTGGGATCTTGCTTACAAAAAAGGGTAATATTCATGTTAATACTCATATTTCTTAGTGACAAAACGTTTACATGTTATATAGAAAGAACATTTTTTCTCTGAGGGTGATAAATCGTTTTTTTGGGGCCTAGTTTCCACATGGCTAGTCAGATACTCCTAGGAGTATTTTCTTAAGGCCCTCTGACATTGAGTGCATGGTGGGAGGGGCCTATTTTCACGCTCTAGATGCGCAGTTCTTATTCAGACTGAGACATCCAGCTTCCCTAAAGGAGTCCTCTAGCATCTGAGGACCACTATAGATGGCTTATTTCTTCCCTAAATCGTATTTGAGGGCAGGTATTTTTCAAATCCGGTTTGGGGCCTAAAGGGTTAATCATCCATTTGCAAGTGGGTGCAATGCTGCTTTAGTCCCTTATACACACTGTAAAAATTTCGAAGAGTTTACTACTTTTTAACACTGTTTTGCAGTTTTTGTGATAGTTTTTTTCTCTTAAAGGCACAGTACCGTTTTGTTTAATTGCTGTTTCACATTTAAAGATTTATCACCAGAGGTTTCTCAGACTGACAAAAGGGAGGTAATGCCATCTAGCTCTCCCCACGTGTCAGAACCTATAACCCCCGCTCAAGTGACGCCAAGTACATCTAGCGCGTCCAATGCGTTTACCTTACAAGACATGGCGGCAGTTATGACTAATACCCTCACAGAGGTATTGTCCAAACTGCCAGGGTTACAGGGAAAGCGAGACAGCTCTGGGGCTAGAAAAAATACAGAGCTTTCTGACGCTTTAGTAGCTATGTCCGATATACCCTCACAATGCTCCGAAGCCGTGGCAAGGGAGTTGCTATCTGAGGGTGAGATTTCAGATTCAGGGAAGACGTTACTTCAGTCCGATTCTGAAATGACAGCCTTTAAATTTAAGCTTGAACACCTCCGCTTATTGCTCAGGGAGGTTTTAGCGACTCTGGATGACCTGTGACCCCCATTGTAGTTCCAGAGAAATTGTGTAAAATTGACAAATACTTTGCAGTGCCTGTTTACACTGATGTCTTTCCAGTCCCTAAGAGATTTTCGGAATTTATTACTAAGGAATGGGATAGACTAGGTGTTCCGTTCTCTCCCCCTCCTGCTTTTAAAAGATGTTTCCCATAGATGTCGCTATACGGGACTCGTGGCAGACAGTCCCTAAGGTGGAGGGTGCTGTTTCTACCCTAGCTAAGCGTACAACTATCCCCGTCGAGGACAGTTGTGCTTTCTTAGATCCTATGGATAAAAAATTGGAGGGGTCTCCTTAAGAAAATTTTTATCCATCAAGGTTTTATTCTCCAGCCTCTTGCATGCATTGCCCCAGTTACTGCTGCAGTGGCTTTTTGCTTCGAGTCTCTTGAGGAGGATCTACAGGTGGAGACCCCGTTAGATGATATTTTAGACAGGATTAAAGCTCTCAAGTTAGCTAATTCCTTTATTTCTGATGCTGTTTTTCATCTAACCAAACTAATGGCTAAGAATTCAGGTTTTGCCATTCTGGCGTGCAGGGCACTATGGCTTAAGTCCTGGTCAGCAGACGTTATTTCAAAGTCTAAGCTTCTTAACATCCCCTTCAAAGGACAGACCCTTTTCGGGCCGGGCCTGAAGGAGATCATTTCTGATATTACTGGAGGAAAAGGTCACGTTCTTTCAGGATAGGTCCAATAAATTAAGGACCAAACAGAATAATTTTCGTTCATTTCGAAACTTCAAAAGTGGCGCAGCTTCAGCTTCCTCTAATGCAAAACAAGAGGGAAATTTCGCCCAGTCCAAACCAGTCTGGAGACCGAACCAGGCTTGGAACAAGGGGAAGCAGGCCAAAAAAACCTGCTGCCGCCTCTAAGACAGCATGAAGGAGTAGCCCCCGATCCGGGACCGGATCTAGTAGGGGCAGACTTTCTCTCTTCGCCCAGGCTTGGACAAGAGACATCCAGGATCCCTGGGCATTAGAGATTGTTTTCCAGGGATATCTTCTGGACTTCAAAGCTTCATCTCCAAAGGGGAGATTTCATCTTTCACAATTATCTGTAAACCAGATAAAGAGAGAGGCATTCTTACGTTGTGTTCAAGACCTACTGGTTATGGGAGTGATCCACCCAGTTCCAAGGGAGGAACAGGGGCAGGGCTTCTATTCCAATCTGTTTATAGTTCCTAAAAAAGAGGGAACTTTCAGACCAATCTTGGATCTCAAGATCCTAAACAAGTTTCTCAGGGTCCCATCCTTCAATATGGAGAATATCCGAACCATCCTCCCTATGATCCAGGAGGGTCAATATATGACTACTGTGGACTTAAAGGATGCTTATCTCCACATTCCGATTCACAGAAATCATCATCAGTTCCTCAGGTTTGCCTTCTTAGACAGGCATTACCAGTTGGTGGCTCTTCCCTTCGGGTTAGCCACGAGACCAAGGCCACGGGGCATACCGGTGGCTCCTTACCTAGACGACATTCTGATACAGGCGTCGACTTTTCAAATCGCCAAGTCCCATACGGACATTGTTCTGGCCTTTCTGAGGTCTCACAGGTGGAAGATGAACGAAAAAAAGAGTTCTCTCTCCCCTCTCACAAGAGTTTCCTTCCTAGGAACACTGATAGATTCAGTAGAAATGAACATTTTTCTGACAGAGGTCAGGTTATCAAAGCTTCTAACTTCCTGCCGTGCTCTTCATTCCACTTATCGGCCGTCAGTGGCTCAGTGTATGGAAGTAATCGGCCTAATGGTAGCGGCAATGGACATAGTTCGGTTTGCCCGCCTACATCTCAGAACACTGCAACTTTGCATGCTCAATCAGTGGAATGGGGACTACACAGATTTGTTCCCTCTGCTAAATCTGGATCAAGAGACCAGGGATTCTCTTCTCTGGTGGTTATCTCGGGTCCATCTGTCCAGGGGAATGAGTTTCCGCAGGCCAGAGTGGACTATAGTGATGACAGATGCCAGCATTCTGGGCTGGGGCGCAGTCTGGAACTCCCTGAAGGCTCAGGGTTCGTGGACTCAGGAGGAAGCCCTCCTTCCAATAAACATTCTGGAACTGAGAGTGATATTTAATGCTCTTCAGGCTTAGCCTCAACTAGCTGCGGTCAGGTTCATCAGATTTCAGTCGGACAATATCACGACTGTAGCCTATATCAACCATCAGGGGGAACAAGAAGCCCCCTGGCAATGTTGGAAGTTTCAAAGATAATTCTATGGGCAGAGATTCTCTCTTGCCATCTCTCAGCTATCCATATCCCAGGAGTAGAGAACTGGGAGGCGGATTTTCTAAGTCGGCAGACTTTTAATCCGGGGGAGTGGGAGCTCCATCCGGAGGTATTTGCCCAGCTGATTCAACTATGGGGCAAACCAGAACTGGATCTGATGGCATCTCGTCAGAACGCCAAGCTTCCTTGTTACGGGTCCATGTCATGGGATCCCCAGGCAGCGCTCATAGATGCTCTAGCAGTTCCCACCATTTCCTCTCCTCCCTCGTCTGATTGCCAAGATCAAGCAGGAGAGAGCTTCAGTGATTTTGATAGCACCTGCGTGGCCATGCAGGACTTGGTATGCAGATCTGGTGGACATGTCATCCCTTCCACCATGGACTCTGCCGCTGAGGCAGGACCTTCTACTCCAAGGTCCATTCAAACATCCAAATCTAATTTCTCTGCGGCTGATTGCTTGGAGATTGAACGCTTGATTTTATCAAAACGTGGTTTCTCCGAGTCGGTCATTGATGCCTTAATTCAGGCTCAAAAGCCTGTCACCAGGAAAATCTATCATAAGATATGGTGTAAATATCTTCATTGGTGTGAATCCAAGGGTTACTCATGGAGTAAAGTCAGGATTCCTAGGATATTATCCTTTCTCCAAGAAGGATTGGAGAAGGGATTGTCAGCTAGTTCCTTAAAGGGACAGATTTTTGCTTTGTCTATTCTTCTGCACAAGCGTCTGGCAGATGTTCCAGACGTTCAGGCGTTTTGTCAGGCTTTAGTTAGAATGAAGCCTGTGTTTAAACCTGTTGCTCCGCCATGGAGTTTAAATTTAGTTCTTAAAGTTCTTCAAGGGGATCCGTTTGAACGTCTGCATTCCATAGGTATCAAGCTTTTATCTTGGAAAGTTTTGTTTTTGGTAGCTATCTCTTCGGCTCGAAGAGTTTCAGCGTTATCTGCCTTACAGTGTGATCCCCTTATCTGATCTTCCATGCAGATAGCTTTGCCTACCAAACCTGGGTTTCTTCCTAAGGTGGTATCTAATAAGAATATCAATCAGGAGATTGTTGTTCCGTCACTGTGTCCTAATCCTTCTTCAAAGAAGGAACGCCTATTACACAATCTTGACGTGGTTTGTGCTTTAAAGTTTTATTTACAAGCTACTAAGGATTTTCGTCAAACATCTGCATTGTTTTTTGTCTACTCTGGACAGAGGAGAGGCCTAAATGCTTCGGCATCTTCTCTTTCTTTTTGGCTGAGAAGCATAATCCGTTTAGCTTATGAGACTGCTGGCCAGCAGCCTCCTGAAAGAATTACAGCTCATTCCACTAGAGTGGTAGCTTCCACATGGGCTTTTAAAAATGAGGCCTCTGTTGAACAGATTTGTAAGGCGGCGACTTGGTCTTCGCTTCATACTTTCTAAATTCTACAAATTTGATACCTTTGCTTCCTCGGAGGCTATTTTTGGGAGAAAGGTCTTGCAGGCAGTGGTGCCTTCCGTTTAAGTTCCTGCCTTGTCCCTCCCTTCATCCGTGTCCTACAGCTTTGGTATTGGTATCCCACAAGTAATGGATGAACCCGTGGACTGGTTACACCTTACAAGAGAAAACAATATTTATGCTTACCTGATAAATTTCTTTCTCTTGTGGTGTATCCAGTCCACGGCCCGCCCTGTCACTTTAAGGCAGGTGTTTTTTATTTTTACAGTCACCACTGCACCCTATAGTTTCTCCTTTTTTCTTGCTTGTCTTCGGTCGAATGACTGGGAGTGACAGTTAGGGGAGGAGCTATATACACAGCTCTGCTGTGGGTGTCCTCTTGCAACTTCCTGTTGGGAAGGAGAATATCCCACAAGTAATGGATGAACCCGTGGACTGGATACACCACAAGAGAAAGAAATTTATCAGGTAAGCATACATTTTGTTTTCTATAACAGTGTTGTTTATGCAAAACTGGGGAATCTTAAATAATGTTTGGTGTTTATCGTCCCTTTAAACATTGATAAGTCACATATTTTGTAGTAATTACAAAACATGTAGTAGATACTTTTTGTTATTAGAAAAACATCAGTTCTGTGTAAAATGTTTCACTAACATTAGTTTTGATTTGCAGGTGGAACTTGCTGAGACATGTGCCGGATGTGAGCGTTATATTGGTACAGAGGGAGGAGGCATGGACCAATCCATTTCATTCCTTGCAGAAGAAGGAACTGTAGGTATCAAAGAATTCAAGCAAATAGATGGAAATGTCAAAATCCTTCCACGATATAACAAGGCACATTGCTGTTTACCAGTTGGTTTACCGCTGTAAGTGCACTGTCAATGGTTCTGTCCACAGTCATCTCATTGTGCAGAAATAACAGGGTCAGAAGAAGTTGACAACTTAAAATGATTTTCCTCAAACTTTCACGATTCTGATAGAGCTTTCAATTCTAAATTATTATTTTTTTTTATTTACTTCTGTTATCAAGTACATTTCTATTATTCACTTATGTAGACAGTCTGCGCATTAAGAAATATAACTTGTAATAATAATAATAAAAAAAAAAAATTCTGACTGATGCAATCTGATGGAACAGTTTTCAAATGTACCTTCATTAACTATAACAAGAGACAGGTGTTTAGTTTTTCTGGCACAATTCCACAGGTAACAAAAGAAAACTGATGCTTCAGGGCAATGTGGTAATTCAAATGAATTTCTAGTGCCAAATGTGGCTTTGAGAAAAATATTTCTCTGTAATGCTTAATAACTTTTAATTCATATAATAGATTGCATTTATATAGTTGTTTTATGGAATATAAACATTAAAAACATTTAAAAGCACAATATTTTTGTTAAAAATGAATTACTAATCTGATAAAAACTTTGCCTAGTTTTTTTTAAGAATTTAAATTAGTTGGCACTTCAGTGAATCACTCCTGTAATAGCTCTGGATTGACAGGGACTTAAATCCTTTAAAAAGAAGCAGCACCAATGTTTCTGAGGAATAATTATTTAAAGCTCTTCAAATCTGAATAGCCAGCCTATATATTTATATTTAAACACACATGCGCGTCAGGAGGCTGTATAGTGGCGTGAGCTCTTGCAAAGTAGTTAAGTTCTATATGGTTGTCTGTGTGTCTATATATATATATATATATATATATATATATATATTTCCTTCCATAAGGCATGGAGAGTCCACGACTTCATTCCTTACTGTTGGGAAATACAACACCTTGCCACCAGGAGGAGGCAAAGACACCCCAGTCAAAGGCTTAAATATCCCTCCCACTTCCCCTGTCCCCCAGTCATTCTTTGCCTTTCGTCACTCTAGGAGTTGGTAGACAGCATGGATCCTGGAGGTAAGATTGTTTTATATATACATTCCTATACAGGGTTACAGTGTGGCTCCTTTATGCCTCGATAAGATCAAGGGTTAATATCTCCTTCAGGGAGATTGTTTCAACAGCAAGGGGTTATTTATAACTGCTTTTATGTGAGTGTTTTTTGGGTTCATAGACTGTGTGCTTTTGGCTTTGAACAAACAGGCTTCACTTTTGTTTTGGTGTGTATTGCCCAGCTCATAATAGCTTGGCGCCTTTTTCATAGCAGGGGAAGTCCTGTCCTACGCACTACGTGACCAGGTGCAGTCTTTTTGTTTTTCCTATGATCTTGCTGCGAACATTGCTCCAAGGAGAGCGTTTTCTCTGTTAGCTGTCTGGGTAGAGGAGGTGGTGAGTGCCCCAGCCATTAGGATTATAAAGGTGCCATTTTTTAAAATAATGTGTTTACTTTTTGTCTGTCCTTCTGTGAATATATCCTAGCTATGGAGGACTACCTCTCAGGAATCTGGATCCTGAGAGATTACTACCCTCTCCCTACCCGCTCTACATGCAGTTCCCCACAGCACAACTAATCCTCCATCTGGAGGGGGCTTTTTTCCTGCGGACTTTACCGCACAGTTACAATCAGCGGTGTCTGCGGCCCTGAGTGCCTTACCTCGCTCTAACAAACACAAAAGAAAGGTTAAACATAGTTCTCCTGACTTAGAGTCTTCTAAATATATGTCAGATCCTTATGTCCCAGCTATCTAAGAATGAGTTAACTTCTGTAGCTTCAGAGGGTGAACTTTCTGAGTCGGAGTCTTCAGTTTCTAAACCTCCTTTTGCGGAGGAACCCTCCTTTAAATTTATAATTGAGCATCTGCGTTTTTTATTAAAGGAGGTTCCAGAAGCTACTCTCCCATGAGTAACCTAAGATCCCTAGACAGGGTTTATGAAGACAGGAAGGTCCCTCTGACTTTTCCTGTGCCAGTTAAGATGGCGAACATTATTAGTAACGAATGGGAAAGAATAGGAACTTATTTTCCCCCCTCGTCTACTTTAAAAAAATTATTCCCGGTCCATGACTCTCAGTTAGACTTATGGGGCTCCATCCCTAAGGTGGATGGCACTATTTCTACACTGGCTAAGCATACTACTATACCCCTGGAGGATAGTTCCTCTCTCAGAGAGCCTATGAATAAGAAAATGGAAACCTTTCTGAGGAAGATGTTTCAACATACAAGGTTTTTATTTCAACCAGCAGCAGCTGTAGCCGCGGTTGCTGGAGCAGCTACCTACTGGTGCAACACTCTGTCGGAGCTCATTAAGGTGGAGACTTCCCTAGGGGATATTCATGAGAGAATTAAGGCTCTGAGAATTGCTAACAGGTTACAGGAGTACAAGAACAGTGGGAATATTTTAAAAATGCTATTCTAGATGCAACTAAACACTGTATTAGGCTTGTTTGTAAAAGTAAAAGAAAAAGAAAACAAATATGGTTTTCAAGAGAAGTAGCACATGCAGTTAAGACAAAAAAGACAGTCTATAAAAAATTCAAACTCACTAGCTAAGAAGAGGATAAGGAAAAATGGAGAACCCAACAAAATATGACAAAACAGTTAATCAGGAAGGCTAAAGCTGATGCAGAAGAGGAAATAGCACAATCTGTAAAAAAACAAAGTGACAAAACATTCTTTAGATATATAAGTGAAAAGAGAAAAACTAACAGAGTGATAGTTAGACTCAAGAATGATGATATAGTAGTGGAAGAAGATAAACAAATAGCAAACTGTTTAAATGATTACTTTTATTCATCCTCATCCAGGCGGCAGAAGTCTTTACCCAAGCGGGCAGAAGTCTTCATCCAGACGGCATCTTCTATCTTCATCCATCTGGCGCGGAGCAGGTCCATCTTCAAGACATCCAGAGCGGAGCATCCTCTTCTTCCGATGGCTGTTGAAGAATGAAGTTTCCCTTTAAATGATGTCATCCAAGATGGCGTCCCTTACATTCCTATTGGCTGATAGAATTCTATCAGCCAATAGGAATTAAGGGGGGAAAATCCTATTGGCTGTTGCAATCAGCCAATAGGGTTGAGCTTTCATCCTATTGGCTGATCCAATCAGCCAATAGGATTGAGCTCACATTTTATTGGCTATTCCAATCAGCCAATAGAATGTGAGCTCAATCCTATTGACTGATTGCAACAGCCAATAGGATTTTTTCCCCCTTAATTCATCAGCCAATCGGAATGTAAGGGACGCCATCTTGGATGACGTAATTTAAAGGGAAACTTCATTCTTCAACAGCCATCGGAAGAAGAGGATGCTCCGCGCCGGATGTCTTGAAGATGGACCTGCGCCGGATGGATGAAGATAGAAGATGCCGTCTAGATGAAGACTTCTGCCCGCTTGGATAAAGACTTCTGCCCGCTTGGATGAAGACTTCTGCCGCCTGGATGAGGATGGATGTCAGGTCTTCAAAAACTGTAAGTGGATTGTCGGGGGTTAGTGTTAGGTTTTTTTAAGGGTTTATTGGGTGGGTTTTATTTTTAGCTTAGGGTTTTGGGCAATGTAAAAGAGCTAAATGCCCTTTTAAGGGCAATGCCCATGCAAATGCCCTTTTCAGGGAAATGGTTAGCTTAGGTTTATTTAGATAGGATTTTATTTGGGGGGTTTGGTTGTGTGGGTGGGTGGTGGGTTTTACTGTTGGGGGGTTGTTTGTATTTTTTTTTTACAGGTAAAAGAGCTGATTTGTTTGGGGCAATGTCCCGCAAAAGGCCCTTTTAAGGGCCATTGGCAGTTTAGTGTAGGCTAGAGGTTTTTTTTTATTTGGGGGGGGGGCTTTTTTATTTTGATAGAGCTATTAGATTAGGAGTAATTCATTGTTATTTTTAATCATTTCTTTCTTTTTTTATTTTGTGTAATTTAGTGTTTATTTTTTGTAATGTTAGGTGTTAGTGTAACTCAGGTTAGGTTTTATTTTACAGGTAACTTTATATTTATTTTAACTAGGTAGCTAGTAAATAGTTAATAACTATTTACTAACTAGTCTACCTAGTTAAAATACATACAAAGTAAAGTAAAAATAAAACCTAAGATAGCTACATTGTAACTATTAGTTATTTTGTAGCTAGCTTAGGGTTTATTTTACAGGTAAGGATTTAGTTTTAAATAGGAATTATTTAGTTATTAATAGTAAGTTTTATTTAGAATTATTTAATTATATTAAAGTTAGGGAGTGTTAGGGTTACGTTAGAGTTAGGTTTAGACTTAGGGTTTTGTTAGGGGTTAATATATTTATTTAGTGTTAGTGATGAGGGAGGCCAGAGGTTTAGGGGTTAATAACTTTAGCAATGAGAAAAAAAGAGGTGCAGAGTCTCTCGGTAGATCCAAAAGTTGTTTATTCAGGAGCAGGCTTAACCATGATACACAAGGTAAGCTCCTAACTGATGCGTTTCGCGCATGCTACCAATAACTTTAGTACAGTGGCGGCGGTGACATTGGGGGTGGCAGATCAGGGGTTAATACATTTATGTAGGTGGCGGCAACGTTAGGGGCGGCAGATTAGGGGTTAATAAATTTATGTAGGTGGCGGCAACATTGGGGCGGCAGTTTAGGGGTTAATAAGTATAATGTAGGTGTCGGCAATGTCGGGGGCGGCAGATTAGGGGTGTTTAGACTTTTTTGTTAGGGTGTTAGGTTTAAACATACATTATTTTCCCCCTAGACATCAATGGGGCTGTGTTACGGAGCTTTACTCTCTGCACTCTCTGCGATTGCAGGTGTTAGGCTTTTTTTTAGCCGGCTCTCCCCATTGATGTGGGGAAATCGTGCATGAGCACGTCAAAACACTGCTTGTATTTGGGTGAGGTATGGAGCTCAACGCAACCATATCACCCGCACAAGCCAGTTTTTTGCAAACCTGTAATAGCAGCGCTATGAAAGGTGAGCGGTGAAAATAACTTGCAAGTTATTAGCGAGCCAGCCATAACGCAAAACCCGTAATCTGGCTGAATGTGAGTAGTACTTTTCTTTTTACAGAGGAAGAGGTTTCAAGGGCTTTATGAAAAATAAAAGTAAATAAGTCTGTGGATCCAGATAATATGCATACAAGGGTTCTAAGAGAACGTTGATCCGTAATAGCTACTTCATTAGCTGATTTACTTAATCAGTCACTTCTAACAAGAGTTGTTCCAAAAGACTGGAAAATTGCATATGTAGTCCCTCTTCATAAAAAGGATAGTAGGGAAGATTCTGCTAGCTATAGGCCAGTCAGTTTGACCTCAATTGCAGGGAAATTAATGGAAATTCTTTTAAAGGAAAGACTTGTATCTTTTCTTCAGGCAAACAACTTAGAAGACAAAGGCCAGCATGGATTCACTGTTGGAAGATCATGTCAGACTAATCTAATTGATTTCTTTGACCATGTAACTAAAATAATAGACCAGGGATGAGCCATAGATGTTGCATAACTAGACTTTAGCAAAGCATTTGACACCGTCCCACACAACAAACTTATTCACAAAATGTATTGCCTTGGAATAGATGCTACGATTGTTAAGTGGGTAGAATGCTGGCTTAAAGATAGACAACAGAGGGTTTCAATTAATGGAGTACATTCAAATGAGGCACCAGTTACTAGTGGTGTTCCCCAAGGGTCAATTCTTGGGCCTGTTTTGTTTAACATGTTCATAAGTGATATTGGGAGTGGGCCTAAGGGGAAGGTTTGCTTGTTTGCTGATGATACCAAAATTTGTAACAGGGTAGATGTTCCAGGAGGGGTTGATGAAATGAACTGTGATATTAAAAAACTAGAGGACAGGTCAAATAAATGGGATCTGAAATTTAATATTACCAAGAGCAAAATTATGCATATAGGATCCAAAAACCCAAAGGCCAATTATAGTCTCAATGGTACATTACTGACTGTAACTAAAGAAGAAAGGGACTTGGGAATTATTATTTCAGATGATTTAAAATTTGGTACACAATGCAGCAGTGCAGCCAGTAAGGCCAGTCGAATACTTGGTTGCATTGGAAGAGGTATTAGTAGCAGAAATAGCAAGGTTCTTATGCCACTTTACAGATCATTAGTTAGACCAAATGTGGAATACTGTGTACAGTTCTGGAGACCATGGGGACTATTTATCAAGCCGTCAACCGCAAATACGCTGGAATTCCGCAGCATAATTGTGGCGAGCCTTATTGCCCTTATTTATCAAACCCTACAGACCAGCAAAAGTAGAATTTTGTGACGTAACATACGATCCGCCGGTCAAAGTCCGACACAGATCGATGCTTACGTCATTACAGATGTTCCGAATGCAAATTCGGCACTATCTGACTACTTTTGCAAGTTAACAAATTTCTACCAGGTACGCTCTGCACTATTCTGGCCCAGCATACCTGGTTTTCAATCCGCCGCCCTGGAGGCGGAGGATGCCATAGGAATCAATGGGAGTCTGAAAGCAGCGAAAGCTCATGTTCGCTGCTGCCCGATATCCCATTGATTCCTATGGGAGAATAAAGTTAAGTTTACACCTAACACGCTAACATTACCCCTGAGTCTAAACACCCCTAATCTGCCGCCCCTAAATTATACTTATTAACCCCTAATCTGCTGCCCCAACACCGCTACCACCTTCATTATACTTATTAACCCCTAATCTGCTGTCCGACACTGCCGCCACCACCTACATTATACATATTAATCCCTAATCTGCTGCCCCGACACCGCCGCCACCTACATTATACTTATTAACCCCTAATCTGCTGCCCGCCACCACCTAAATTATACTTATTAACCCCTAATCTGCCCCCCACACCGCCTACACCTACATTATACTAATTAACCACTAATCTGCTCCCCTACACCACCGCCACCTACATTATACTTATTAACCCCTAATCTGCCCCCCTACACCGCTGCCACCTACATTATACTTATTAACCCCTAATCTGCCCCCCTACAATGCCGCCACCTACATTATACTTATTAACCCCTAATCTGTCCCCCCACACCGCCGTCACCTACATTATGTTATTAACCCCTAATCTGCCGTCCCCAACGTCGCCGCCACTATATTAAATTTATTAACCCCTAAACCTAAGTTTAACCTTAACACCCCCTAACTTAAATCTAATTTAAATAAATATAAATAAAATTACTATCATTAACTACATTATTCCTATTTAAAACTAAATACTTACCTATAAAATAAACCCTAAGCTAGCTACAATATAACTAATAGTTAAATTGTAGCTAGCTTAGGGTTTATTTTTATTTTACAGGCAAGTTTGTATTTATTTTAACTAGGTACAATAGTTATTAAATAGTTATTAACTATTTAATAACTACCTAGCTAAAATAAATACAAAAGTACCTGTAAAATAAAACCTAACCTAAGTTACAATAACACCTAACACTACACTATAATTAAATAAATTAAATAAATTAAATACAATTAACTAAATTAAATACAATAACCTAAATTAAATTAAATTAGCTAAAGTACAAAACAAAACAAACACTAAATTACAGAAAATAATAAACAAATTACAGAAATTTAAACTAATTACACCTAATCTAATAGTCCTATCAAAATAAAAAAAAAAAAAACCAAAATAAAAAAACCCTAGCCTAAACTAAACTACCAATAGCCCTTAAAAGGGCCTTTAGCGGGGCATTACCCCAAAGTAATCAGCTCTTTTACCTGTAAAAAAAAATACAAACAACCCCCCCAACAGTAGAACCCACCACCCACACAACCAACCCCCCCAAAAAATACTGACTAAAAAAACCTAAGCTCCCCATTGCCCTGAAAAGGGCATTTGGATGGGCATTGCCCTTAAAAGGGCAGTTGGCTCTTTTGCAGCCCTAACCTAAAAATAAAACCCACCCAATGCACCCTTAAAAAAACCTAACACTAACCCCCTGAATATAGACTTACCGGGAGACGTCTTCATCCAAGCAGGGCAGAAGTGGTCCTCCAGGCGGGCAGAAGTCTTCATCCAAGCCGGGGCGAAATGGTGCTCCAGGCAGCAGAAGTCTTCATCCAGACGGCATCTTCTATCTTCATCCATCCGGCGCAGAGCGGGTCCATCTTCAAGACATTTCGACGCGGAGCAACCTCTTCGGCCGACGACTACCCGACGAATGAAGGTTCCTGTAAATGACATCATCCAAGATGGCGTCCCTTAGATTCCGATTGGCTGATAGAATTTTATCAGCCAATCGGAATTAAGGTAGAAAAAATCCTATTGGCTGATGCAATCAGACAATAGGATTGAACTTCAATCCTATTGGCTGATTGGAACAGCCAATAGGATTGAGCTCGCATTCTATTGGCTGTTCCAATCAGCCAATAGGATTGAAGTTCAATTGTAGGTGGCGGCGGTGTAGGGGGGGCAGATTAGGGGTTAATAACATAATGTAGGTTGCGGCAGTGTTGGGGGGGCAGATTAGGGGTTAATAAGTATAATGTAGGTGGCGGCGGTGTAGGGGCAGCAGATTAGGGGTTAATAAGTATAATGTAGGTGGCAGCGGTGTAGGGGCAGCAGATTAGGGGTTAATAAGTATAATGTAGGTGGCGGCGGTGGAGGGGCGGCAGATTAGGGATTAATAAGTATAATGCAGGTGGTGGTGGGTTCCAGGACCGGCGGTTTAGGGGTTAATAACTTTGGTGCGCGGCTTTTTGACAGCATTTTTGCTAACTTTGGAGAACGTATTCAGGTCCGCGGCAGCGATGTTAGGCGATCTTAGGTGAGCGTATTGGTGCTGTTGAATGCAAGTAAATTGACGGGTTGATAAATAGGGGCCCATATCTTCTGAAAGATATAAATAAACTAGAAGCTGTCCAAAGGAGAGCTACTAAAATGGTACATGGTCTAAAATATTAAACGTACAAAGAAAGACTTTATTATGTAAATATGTATAGTTTAGAGGATAGAAGGGAAAGAGGTAACATGATAGAAACCTTCAAATATATGAAGGGACTTAATAAAATAGAAGCTGAAAGCATTTTTCACAAAAAAAATAAATGCCAAAATAAGGGGTCACAATCTAATGTTGAAGGGTAGCAGATTGAGGAGAAATTTGAGAAAGCATTTTTTACAGAAAGGGTGGTAGATTCATGGAATAAACATCCATTTGAGGTGGTAAACACAATGACTATAAAGGAATTCAAAAATGCCTGGGACATGCATAAGGCTATCCTAAGGAAAAATGTAATATGGGTAAACTTGATGGGCCTTTTGGGTTCTTATCTACCATCAAATTCTATGTTTTTATGGAACTCTCTGTGACACAAATTTGCAGATTATTCGCATAAATTCAAAGGCTTCTAGCTTTGCGGTCCTAGCCCGCAGGGCTCTCTGTTTAAAGTCTTGGTCTGCGGATATGACTTCTAAATCCAGACTCCTTTCTCTTCCTTTCAAGGGGAAGATTTTATTCGGGCCAGAGCTGGACTCTTTTATTTCTATGGTTACCGGAGGGAAGGGTGCCTTCCTACCGCAGGACAAGAACAATAGGCCTAAGGGATGGCAATTGTCTAATTTTTGTTCCTTTGGTTCTGACAAATCACAGCAACAGCAATCCTCATCCAAGTCTGAGCAGCCTAAGGGTAATTGGAAGCCGGCTAAGTCCTGGAATAAGTCCAAACAGACAAAGAAGCCTGCCGAGAACAAATCGGCAATAAGGGACGGCCCCCAATCCGGGATCGGATCGATTAGGGGGCAGACTGTCTCTTTTTTCAGAAGCTTGGTTCCAGGATGTACAGGATCCTTGGGTCCTGGAGATTGTATTTCAAGGATACCGGATAGGATTCAAGTCTCATCCGCCCAGGGGCAGATTCTTACTCTCCAGTCTGTCTACAAGACCAGAAAAGAGGGCTGCCTTCTTAGGTTGCGTACGTGATTTCTCCTCTCTAGGAGTAATTGTCCCGGTACCTAGAGCAGAAAGAGGTTTGGGGTTTTAGTCAAACCTTTTCGTGGTTCCAAAGAAGGAGGGAACTTTTCATCCAATTCTGGACCTAAAGTGCCTAAACAAGTGTTCCCTCTTTCAAGATGGAGACAATCTCCAGTTTATGACCACAATAGACCGGAAGGATTCCTACCTTCACGTCCTGATACACAGGGAACATTTTCAGTTCCTGAGGTTTGCTTTTCTGGACCAGCACTTCCAGTTCATTGCTCTTCTGTTTGGTCTAGCTACTGCTCCAAGGATATTTTCAAAGATTCTGAAAGCTCTTTTAGCCATTGCCAGAACATGAGGTATTGCAGTAGCGCCTTAGCTGGACAATATCTTGGTACAGGCACCATCTTTTCATCTAGCGGAAGAACATTCGGAGTCCCTTCTCAATCTTATTCAATCACATAGATGGAAGATAACTTGGAAAATAGTTCTCTTTCCTGGTAACAATAATATACTCCATATCCATGAGAATATTCCTCACAGATCAGAGACATTGCAAGCTAACTTCTACATGTCTTGCCCTCCAGGCCTCCTCGAGACCTCAGTGGCTCAGTGTATGTAGGTGGTCGGACTCATGGTGTCCTGTATGGACATCATTCCTTTTGCCAGATTCCATCTCAGACCCTTACAACTATGCATGCTGAGACAATGGAACGGCGACCATTCAGATCTGTCTTAACAGATCGTGCTGGACAACCTGTTGAGAGACTCGCTCTCCTGGTGGCTCTGTCAAGATCATCTGTCCCAAGGCACAAGCTTCTTGAGACCGTCCTGGGATATTGTGACTATTGACGAAAGCCTTTCTGGCTGGGGAGCCGTTTTGGGTGTCAAGAAGGCTCAAGGTCTGTGTACTGAGGAGGAGTCCTCCCTTCCGATCAATATTGGCTTGGCCCCTTCTGGGTGGCTCCCAGTTTATCAGATTCCAATCAGACAATATAACCTTGGTTGCCTATATTAACCATCAGGGGGGAACGAGAAGTTCTGTGGTGATGAAGGAAGTGTCTCAGATACTAGAGTTGGCGAAGACTCACAGATGTATGCTGTCAGCTATCCACATTTCTGGGTGTGGACAACTGGGATGCGGACTTCCTCAGCATGGAAATCCTTTCACCCAGGGGAATGGTCTCTCCGCCTGAGGTGTTTGCAGAGATATGCAGCAAGTGGGGGATGCCGGGGATAGATCTCATGGCAAACCCGGCCTCAATACCAAGCTACCCAGGTATGGGTCGAGGTTGAGGGATCCTCAGGCGGAACTGATAGATGCCCTATCAATACCATGGTGGGTCAGACTCGTATATCTTTTCCATCCATTACTGCTTCTCCCTCGTGTGGTGGCTCGCATCAAGCAGGAGCGAGTATCAGTGATTCTGATTGATCTGTCGTGGCCGCGAAGGACGTGGTTTGCGGATCTGGTGGGGATGTCCTCATCTTCTCAGTGGAGGTTACCTTGTCGCAAAGATCTGCTGATACAGGGTCCCTTCGTTCATCAAAATCTAGATTATCTGAGGTTGACTGCTTGTGTGGAGATTTAATGCTTAATCTTAGCCAAGAGAGGCTTTTCTGAGAGAGTTATCGACACTCTGGTTCAAGCGCGTCGTATCTACCATAAAGTGTGGAGGATTTACGTGTACTGGTGTGAAGAGCATGGTTTTTCCTTGAATAAGGTAAAGGTTTCCAAAATGTTAGCTTTACTCAGGATGGACTGGTGAAGGGTTTATCTGCTAATTCCCTGAAGGGACATATATCGGCCCTGTCGGTTTTACTGCACAAAAGATTGGCTGAGCTTCCGGATGGGATCAGACCTGTGTTTAGATCTGAGGCTCTGCCTTGGAGCCTAAATCTTGTTCTTTGTGTTTTGCAATGGGCTCCGTTTGAGCCTATGCATACTGTTGACATTAAATTGTTATCTTGGAAGGTTCTTTTTTTGTTGGGTATTGCCTCTGCACGCAGAGTTTCTGAGATTTCTGCTTTGCAATGTGACCCCCTTATCTGTTTTTTCATGCTGATAAGGCGGTTTTACACACTAAACTAGGGTTCCTCCCTAAGGTGGTGTTGAATCGTAACATTAATCAAGAAATTGTTGTTTCTTCCTTGTATCCTAATCCTTCTTCAGCGAAGGAACGTTTGCTTCACAATCTAGATGTGGTTCGTGCCTTGAAGTTCTATCTTCAGGCTACTAATGAATTCTGACAATCTTCCTCTTTGTTTGTCTTCTGTATGGGGAAGTGTAAGGGGCAGAAGGCTACTATGACTTTTATATCTTTCTGGTTGAGGAGTGTCATCCACTTAGCCTATGAGACAGCGGGACGACAGCTTTCTGAGAGGATAATGGCTCATTCCCCTAGAGCAGTGGCTTCCTCTTGGGCTTTTAACAACGAAGCCTCAATGGATCAGATTTGTAAGACGGCTACCTGGTCCTCCTTACACACTTTTTCTAAATTTTACAAGTTTGATGTGTTTGCTTCGACTGAAGCAGCTTTCGGGAGAAAAGTTTTGCAGGCTGTGTTGCTCTCAGAATAGGGTCTGCCTCTTTTTTCGGTTCCCTCCCATTGTTCATTCAGTGTCATCTGGTGCTTGGGTATAGTTTTCCCAACAGTAAAGAATGAAGTTGTGGACTCTCCCTGCCTTATGGAAGGGAAACATAATTTATGCTTACCAGATAAATTCCTTTCCTTCCTGGCAGGGAGAGTCCACGACCCCGCTCGTAATTTATGTTTTGATGGGTGGCTCCCTTTTTTATATTATTTCTTCTGTCACCTTTATACCCTGATGTTTCTCCTACTTTTCCTTATTCCCTCTGCAGAATGACTGGGGAATAGGGGAAGTGGGAAGGATATTTAAGCCTTTGGCTGGGGTGTCTTTGCCTCCTCCTGGTGGCCAGGTGCTGTATTTTCCAACAGGAAGGAATGAAGTCGGAGACTCTCCCTGCCATGAAGGAAAGGAATTTATCTGGTAAGCATAAATTATGTTATATATATATATACATACATGACCCACTACTGCATGCTAAGTGTCATACCATGACACAATAAGCCCTCTTATCACCTCATACTCGGCACTTATATCATATTCCAGGAAGCTGTGTATGTGTGTAAAAAAATAGTTGAAAACCCATTGCTTTCTCAGTCAGGAATACAACCGTATGACTGTGAGAAGCACAGTCACAAAGCACGGTCATGTCTCTAACACTGTGTTCCCCAAATACTCTAACAACCATGAGATTTGGTTCAGGAAACAAACAGAAGTAGCATAGTTGCTACTACTCTTACACTATATCACCCTCAGTCAGAATTGTGTTTTTTCCTTAATATAACAGGTTTCATGTTAAAGGACCACTCAATGCAGTAGAATTGCATAATTAACAAGTGTATAATACAAAGACAATGATTTAACACCTACTCTGAATTTCAAATAAGCAGTAGATTTTTATTCTGACAAATTTATTTATTCTCCCATTTTCCGGCCCCCTGCATCAAGTGACAGACATCAGCCAATCACAGACTAGTATACATTGACCCTGTGAGCTTGTGCACATGCTCAGTAGGTTCTTGTTTCCCAGCAAGTGTGTATATAAAAAGACTGTCCAAAAAAAATGGAAGTAAGATGGAAAGTGTCTTAAAACTGCTTGCTCTATCTGAATCATGAAAGATTATTTTGACTTAAGTGTCCCTTTAAGTAGGATGATAATTTCTTATGCTGCATTTACAGTGTTTAAAATAGAAAACATCACCATATCAATATAAAACGTATTCAAATAACAGAATTAGAAATGATTATATCAGTTGATACCAGTGATTTTAGAATGGGTTAGAAATCAGCAGTCCATTCATACATCTAAAAAAATAGCCTTGGAATTACCATTCCCACCATGGCTTAAAGTTATGGTAAATCCAAGCATGTAACAAACGCTAGGATTAACCATCACTATCAAGTGGAGGTTAAGTGATGAGATAGGTAAAAAAAAAAGGTGCTAAACTTACCCTTTCTGTGCTGATGCACAGCGCTAAACTCAGCAGCTCCAGCCGCCCACAGCATATCAACCTCCTTGAATGAGGTGATGTTTACACCTCTCAACCGATAGCACAGCTATTAGTTTAGAGGTGCAAGCGGCACCTCATTGGTAAAAGATTGATGTGCCGTGGGTGGCCGGAGTCGCTGAGTTTAGTGCTGTGCAACAGCACTGAAAAAGGGTGAGTTTAGCACACTTTTTTACATATCTCATCACTTAACCTCCAATTGACTTTAAGTGGTAGTAAATCCTAGCGTTTGCTAAACTCTACAAGCATGAAATCACAATGTTGACTGTGAGGTAAGCTGGGAGTGGTAGCTCCCAAATGCCATTAAGAAAACACGATTATGTGGCTGAATTGCAGTGATAGGCCACTATAAGAAAAGACTTTAAAATGAATGGGACATGAAACCCAAAATATTTATTTCATGATTCAGATAGAGAATACAGTTTTAAACAACATTCTAATTTACTTCTATTATCTAATTTGCTTCATTCTTTAGATATCCTTTGTTAAAGAAAAAGCAATGCACAGGGGTGGGCCAATCACACGAGGCATATATTTGCAGCCACTAATAAGCAGCTACTGAGCCTATTTAGATATGCTTTCCCAACAAAGACTATCAAGAGAATGAAGCAAATTAGATAATAGAAGTAAATTGGAAAGTTGTTTAAAATGTACGATCTTTCTAAATCATGAAAGAAAAAAATTGTGTTCCACATCCCTTTGAGTTCACATTTCTATCCACTAATACCAGTTTTGGTCACCATGATCACATGACATTGTAGATATTTCCAGCCCTGAATTAATTTAGGACTAAAATAAACAATGTGCTTTTAAATAAAGTACATTTTATAGCCCAGTTTTCATATGTTTAAGGTAACTTCACCTATTTCAATACAATTTTTATTTGAGAAAAACCAGGTATAACTTGTCTTTATTTTCTAAAGTGACATTTGGGTTATATAGGATATATTATTTTGCTGAGCATTGATAATCCACAATATAAAGAATGTTTTTATTTAAAAAGAGTATAGATCAAAATAATTTATGAAAACAATTAATACAAAAATATGAATAATACATGGGTTTTATTACTATTTTAACAGGCCAAACTCATAGAGTTCAGTCCCCTGAGATCAACAGACGTGAAGCTTCCAAATGAAGCAGTTTTTGTGATTGCCAACAGTTGTGTTGAAATGAATAAAGCTGCAACATCTCATTTCAATATAAGGGTCATGGAGTGCCGTCTAGCCACAAAGGTAATATATGTTGAAATGTTAATAGAAAATGTTTAGTTATGTGTAGTATTAGAGAAAGGATATTACTGGCACTGCGGTGGTTAATCTAGAGGAAAAAAGGGCCCCAAGTTGGGACTGGTGCTTCCCTTAAGCAAATAGTATACTTACCTAAACCCTACTATAGAAACAGGGCAAAAGAAGGGGGATTGTAGCACTCCACCTCTATATAGATTCAATATCACTTAAAATATAACTTTTAATTAATTAGATATATAAAATATCCAGGAAATCCTGGTAAGTCCCCCACCACACTAAAAACAAACAGTGATGGTAATTGCCAAGACGGAATTCCGTGGGCATGTTAGAGTACTTTGTATTAGAGGGATATTATACCTAAGAGTGTGAGTATGGGTGTAAGCAATGCATTGTATGTTGCCTGACTAGCTGGAATATGTGTCACCTCAATACATGGACTATATTCACGTATTGCGAATGTTTGGGGCACGCTATATGATCAAATGGTATTGTTGGTAACAGACCCTACACAGCGGAGATGCATAAGTAATATTGGGCACTCATAGTACATAACTCCCCTAACAAAATATTATCAGCATGATAGGACCTATATACTACGGCTCATACATATATCACCAGCCACTGTTTACTATTTGTCTAACTGACCTATGAGGTTCTCGTTCTCACACACACCCCGTTTTTAACCAACAATAACTACTGAGTGAAGGTGGGAGGGACAGTGGCCAATACGCAAAGCGTCGGTATTGGAGAACGCAATCCTAGGAATGGTATTTAGACACGCTGTTACAGCATTCGGTTTGTCCTATTTTATACAATTAGAGTTACATTGAGAAAGGCCGGTCACAGGCCGAAACGCGTTTGTGTATTTGTTTAAGTTTTTTATTCACCTTGTAATGTTGCTCTTGCCTCTGTCACCTGAAGCCGACGTAGCAGTTATCGGCCAGGAAACAGGGAGGCTGACAGCCTATGTCGTGTGAATTTTTTGACCTGTTTGTTTTTAGTGTTGTGGGGGATTTACCAGGATTTCCTGTATATTTTATATATCTAATTAATTAAAAGTTATATTTTAAGTGATATTGAATCTATATAGAGATGAAGTGCTACAATCCCCCTTCTTTTGACCTGTTTCTATAGTAGGGTATAGGTAATTATACTAGTTATGTGTAGTAAAACAATTTTGGATTATAATTTCATTATTTATTTTATCCTTTGTTTAAAACCAGTTAGGTAGGCAGGCTCAGGATCATTCACATGTTTGGAACACTATTTAGAAGCAAGATTTTTCAAGCTCAATGAGAATTCTCCGGGTAATTCTCCTATGGGTTCTCTTTAGGGTGCCTTAAGAGCAGCGCATCTGTGCGCTCAAATAGGGAAAAAAAACGTTTTTTTGTGCTTCTCAATCGGTGAGCTGCAGAGATTTAAAGATACATTTCTCCAGCCAGATTAGTATCGGTGCCTTATTTATCAATGAAAAAAAGCAACTATTCTTCATGTAAGTTGTATTTGAATCTGTAGAAATATTTATACAGCCCCACTAGTAGTTTTGTTAACGCCCCTCTTCAAAAAAAACTGTTATGGAAAAAATAGATCTGTGTTCATTATTTTGCAATTCTATTCCTGTACTTCTTTTTTATATATTTTTTGTGCCCCAATAGATATTATTTTTGTGCCGTTTATATATTATTTTTGCATTACAGTATATATATATTTTTAAACTCAAATATATATATATATATTGCACTACAATATACATTATGATTGCGCTTCCTAATATATTTTCTTGCCTTGTTGAGCCCTTTTTTTTATAACATTGCTTTTACAACTGGTAGAGAATAGATTTCTAAAGCTGTTCTCCACAGTAGTTATGGAGAACTTCAATGTAGATATTTGCAGGAGACGTCAGTCCCACTAACTAGTCAAATTAAAGAGGGTGTACTATAGGAAATATGACTAAAACAATCTAATATAACCCTTTTTTGGCGCACCTGTGCACCAAGGAGAACGGGAGTAGGAGAATTTCACAGTCGAACTTGCACAATTTTAAGGGGCATTTTTGAATTATAAATAGGGGCATTTATGTGTGTGCACATTTGTAGGCACAAATATAGGAGAATAGCAATGATAAATATTGCCCTATATGGAAGCAGTTTTGCAACAATACTTTTAACAATATCATACATTTGCAAGAGCAATTACTAGTTGTCATTAGTGTTTGCTGCCATGTAGTGTTCCAAACACATGCAATGTACCTACTTAGGTATGCTCTTAAATAAAAAAAATAGCATGAGAATGAAGCATATTTGATAATATACATAATTTGGAAACTTTTTGAATATTGGATGCTCTGTCTGAATAGCGAAATACATATTTTTTTTGTCTCAAGTCCCTTTAGTGAAGGAAAACTACATGTTTTAAAATCAGGTCTGGAATCTAAGCAATTCTTTAGATGGACTTTAATTAACCACTTATAATAAAGATGCACTGTAATCTATCTTTTTAATCTAGCTGTGCCATTCTAATACCCTGCACTATGACCGCCCATTTCAAAACTCTTTTTTTTTTTTTCTTTCTTTTTTTTGGTGATCTAATGGTCTGAACTATTCTCCAGCTACAAAAAAGTGCCCTTTGGCAAGCGTGCTGATTGGAGAACAGTTCAAACCGTAAGCTCACAAAAACATGACTTTTGAAGTGGGCAGCAGGAGCGAGGGGTATTAGAATGGCACGGCTAGATTAAAAAGTACGTTACAACGCATCTTTATTAGAAGTGATCAATTGAAGTCCCTGTAAAATATTACTTAGATTCTGGAACTGATTTTGAAACATGTAGTGTTTACCATTACTTTAAAAAAATATGAAAAATATTAAACATAAAAAAACCATATTAAATAAAAATCATAGTAAAAATCTTTTAAAAAACCAAACAATTATATTTGTATTAAAAATACATTATTTAATAAAAATGTTTACAGGGGAATTCCTGGGTTTTAGTGCCAATGATTGTCAATATAACTGGATAACACAGCAAAAAATGAAATATCCTAGACTTCTCAAAACATGCGCAGACTATGTAGTACAGGTAGCCCTCAGTTTACGCCGGGGTTAGGTTCCAGAAGGAATGGTTGTAAATCGAAACCGTTGCAAATTGAAACCCAGTTTATAATGTAAGTCAATGGGAAGTGAGGGAGATAGGTTCCAGGCACCTCTCAAAATTGTCATAAGTAACACATAATACATTATTTTTAAAGCTTTGAAATGAAGACTTTAAATGCTAGACAGCATTATAAACCTAATAAAATAATCACACAACACAAAATATATAATTAAACTAAGTTAAATGAACAAAAACATTTGCTAAACAGCATTATAAACCTAATAAAATAATCACACAATACAGACTTCACTTGCATTTTTTTGCAAACAGTTCTTATGCATTCCAATCTGGACTGAGTTATAGACAGGAAGATCTTGTTCCTTTGAAACCTGCTCGATAGACCGCTCAGGTCTGGTTAAACTTATTAATTTCAGCTTGCTTGGCTCTGCTGCAACACTAGCGAACAGCTCCACCTACTGACTAGTTTAATAAATGCACTGCTTCTCAATGCTTTTCAATAGCAGTCACATGACTGGAGAAAAAGGTTGTTATTCTGAAACGGTGTAAATTGAACCGTTGTAAAACGAGGGCCACCTGTATAGGCATTATGTTGGCTGACTTCCTTGTCAAGGTTTCTTGATTTAACTTCCCATGATAATTCTTTTTTATCCTAGAATCATTGAGTTATAATGAAAAAGAAAATATAAAAAGAACATAAAAAAATTAAAAGGCTTTAATAAAACAACTACAAAACAACCACCTTTCAGTTCTTGCCTCACATGTCTGAATTAAAGGACCTGCAGGGCAGGATACAATTCGTACATCTTGGAACAGGTGCTGCATTATGACAGCAGACTAAACATCTGCTAAATTATTTGACAGAAAGTAATTTTTAAGAATTACATAGTAGCCTAGCTCATTAAAATGGTCAGTGGGAAAAAGACAATATGACAATGTAACTTTGACGTGTTCATATAGTTCCCATTTGCAATTAATATACCTGGTAGTGCCTCAGTTAGTAACAAACTATATGGAAGCAAAGCATGCATAAACTAAACCCATGCTGTATATTATTTCACCTTTAATCTTAACACCATTTATTTTATGTAGATGATTTAAAGTCACTGTTTTACTAAATAATGCTGTTCTGTCTGAGACAGGATATCAAAATATATGTCAAGTTCTGGCTATGTTACTCTGTAGCGATCATATAATTGTAGATATGTATACGGGTTAGATCAGTAAACATATTACGTTATGTCTTTGTATAAATAGAGATAAATGATCTCTCTTCATGCACGATATCCTGTTGTACAGGCAACATATTTATCCATAGTGTAATAGAGGGGCCAGCAAAGCGGTGTTTGTAGACCTGTATTGAAAGTAACACCACATGTTCTTTGTCTTAGGAGAAACATGAGTTGTCTTTTTTAAGAACTGCAATCGGTAATTTACAGAGTGACACTGTGTAAATAAATACATGTTTTAGGTTTTATTGTAACCCCACCTATTTCTTTTGAAATACAGATAATTTTTATTTTATAAAATGGTGAGAGTCCATGAGACATCACATGTAGGATTACACTGCAGTCCACTAGGAGGAGGCAAAAGCACTCCTACATCCCAAATATTTAATCTCTCACACTTTCCCATAATCCTTCAGTCAAATCTTTGCCTCCAACATGGAGTGCGGTACTATCTGAAGTGCTGATCTTCACTACTGAGGCATAATTTCCTCCTCAGAGGGCTTAGAAAGGACAGAGGGATAGGCAGGAGGTTCAGACAGACAATTATTTTCTTCTCGAAAATGTAGAGATGCCATCAGGCATGCCCACAAATCTCCTGGTCTAGAGTGTGCTGCTCCATACCAGATCTTAGGCACCTTGCTTGCACTGCCCGGCTGCTTGAAGCAGTTGTCTGCAGCCGAGATAAGCACAGTAGATGAAGGTGCTGACAGGTAAGTACTATGCACAGAGCTGGTGCACTCATTATTTTAACCCCTTATTTGCTGGTCTTAATTAAATTCAGCTTAAAATAGCTATTTCAGTTAAATTCCTTAGCGCTTAAAGTGACTGTACACAATTACTGTAAACCTTACTGATATCAGGTGTACCATGTACAATTACTATATTTGTTTAACCCATTTGGAATTAACTATTTCTGTGCCTTTATATTGTTTTAGTCCCAATATCTGTTTCACATATTCATAATCTATCCTTACTGTTTCCTATAATGTATTGTGTAGTAAAGAAGTGCAGCTTAAGTCTCCCGACAAAACGCTGACCCCTTGGAAGGGTGATCCACTGATAATTTAATGCCTTCACAGCTATTTTTACTATGCAAAGATGTTCTCATGAATCCCCCTGCTCAGATGTGTACTTCATGTGGTGAGCCCATGTCTAAGACTACAATTCCTTTGGAGGATAGCTTCTTTTTTAGAGATCTGATTGAAGGAAAGCTTTAAAGCTTTTACAGGTGTTCCATCCAGCTCACAGGCTTTATGTTTTGGCTAGCTGTTCTTGTATCTTTTGTTGCTCAAGCTACTATAATCTGGTGCGATAACCTTTCAGAACTAATTTCGGAAAGAGATCCCAATGCCGATTTAACTTAATCATGGCAGCTGTGGAAAATATATGCATTAATGCAAAATTTGCTGCTTTGGCTGTTCTGGCTAGAGGAACATTATGGCTCAAGTACTGGTCTGATGATATGGTCTCTGAGAACAGTAAAAAATGTTGCTTGAACCAGGCCTGTATGGAATTATTGCAACAGTCACTGGAGTTAAGGGAGATTTCCTGCGACAAGATAAAAAAGTCTAAAGGAAGAATCAGGTCTGTGAGAGGTTTCTTGTCCTTTTCACAATATAAGACTCATAAAAACCCCCTCTTTCTCTAAAAAGAGAGTAAGTTAACCTAAACCATCTTGAAAACCTACCATTGCCTTGTCCAATTCAAAACAAGCCAAAAAAAAACCACTTATGCCTTTAAAGTCACAAAGGTGTGGCCCCCATTCCAGTTGAATCTCTGGTAGGTGACATATTGAATATTTCAAGAGGCTAGGGAGAGATCAGTCAAGAACCTTGTGTATTGGAAAGGTGTAATGTAGTTTACGAAATATATAACATCTAACAGAAATGAGAATCACAACAGTAGAATAGCTACAATGTAACAAGTATACTAGTTGATAGCAGCTCTTAATCTGGCAATAAATTCCAAGGTATATACTTGTATAAATTACCATAAATTTGTTACTGTGAAGTGAATCTGGCAGTAATTAAAACCTGTTATACTTCTGCTACTATGAAGTTGGTAGATAATCTATGGATTAATGAATACACAGTATTGTTATATGCTGGGACTTCTAACAGAATACTAGAAGTAGTCTATGGCAGCAGACTGAGTGTACAGAATCATAGCAAGATAAAAAATCAAGGTACCTGTTTTGGGAGATCTCAACTGTCTAACACAAAGCAAAGTAAGTTGCGGTATGAGCAGATAAAGGATCTGTGGGATTTGCATAGCTCTGGTGTCAGCGTCCCTGTCTGTGCACAGACCCGCTCTGATGACATGCAGTTTTACCGAATGCGGAAGTAGCAGAGGCGATCAGCTGACAGGTTCAGCGTAGAGTCGACAGGATTTTAGAACTCCGGAGAGGCTGTAATGAGAGACAGTTAATATACAGCTAAAGATGCTTAGGAAACTACTAATCCCAAACTTAAGGTAATTTCAAACAAAAGTAAAGGAGTTATGAAATCCTTGAGATGAAAGGTACATAACTCCAGTTCTGCAAACAAAACTTCAAGATCAGGATACAGGCTCAGGACTCAAACGTAGTAAGAATACCAAGCATTTAGAAAAAGGAAGGGGAGGTTTTATTAGGTAGAGAGAACTAGAGTAACACCCACTGTTAAAGGGACAGAACCCTGACAAAAGTATATCTCAGGGGTACCGAATAAGCTTTTGATCAAAACCTTCTTAAGGAAGATTCCTGCTGTCCCAGATCCCTTGCTTGTGTATAAGACTTGGGGACAATGGTAGTTATTTCTCCTGCCCTGGTTTCAGAAATAAGCCATGGGTTCTACTCCAAACTTTTCATAGTACCAAAAAAGGACGGTCTCTTCAGTCTCCTCTCCAATCAAGGGTGCAGCAGTTGTGGAATGGAGATGACAAGGATCTGTCTCAGAAGATCATGTTGGACCACAAGGTGAGATAATCTTTGACAGGGTGGCAGACTCACCGATTCCTTGTTCTGGAGGCCCCTTTCTTCGGCTAATATTGGTTGTGATAACCACAGATGCCAGGCTGAAAGGTTGAGTTTGCTTTCTGGGGGTATCACAAGAAGTCTCTTCTTAGGCAGTGTGGTTACCAATAAACATTTTTGAAACACCATGCAATCTTCAGAGCCCTTCTGATTTGGTCCAACCTCAGGGCAGAACTGTCAGTTACCTGGCAATTAAAGAAGCGTCACACGTTTTAATGTGGGCAGAGCATCATCAATGCATGATCTTAGCCATTTACATCTCGGGGAGAGAACAATTGGATAAGTACCTTAACAATTGGTTAAGTACCTTAACTTGAGGGAAAAGTCTATAAACAAGGAGGTGTTTGACCATATAACTGGATGCTGGAGCTTGCCACACATAGATCTTATGGCCTCTTGCTTGAATTATGAGCCATCCTGATATTATGCCAGGTTTCGTGATTCTAAGGCAGATCAAATAGATGCATTAGTGTCTCCCTGGTCTTCAAGCTGATTTAAATATTTCCTTCATTTGTGTTGCTATCCACGGTGATAGCCAGAATCAAACAAGACCTAGCTCTAGTCATTTCGACTGCTGTGCCTGGCCTTGCAGCTCTTAATATTAGCGGTTTGCATTCTGCAATTTTGTGCACCGCTGAATGCGGAAGTTGGAGGCTGCTTTCAGTATTTGGCTCTGTTCAGAGCCGAATATCCTCTTGTGCAGATTTGCACAGATCTTAGTTTGTTTCACTCACAAAAGAGGATATTCAGCTCCGAAAAGAGCCAAATACCAAAAGCAGCATCCAACTTCTGCATTCGGCAGTGAACAAAACTGAATGCATGATAATATTTCTATGGTGATGTAGTAGTGCGCTGGTAAATCTAGGAATACCAAACACCTACAGTTATTGAAAGATCCTTTAATCTTCCAAAAGGAAAGTATGGGGTAAAAAGAGATTAGTAAAAAGAGATTAGTAGGTGCGCTAGGATTAGCTGAAGGTATAGGTTGGAGAGGTATATTAGGTGTTGTAGAACTCTACTTGTCAAATAACATAATAGTGATATTACTAATAGTGATAACAATATACTTAGGGGTTAACAATCTCCCTATATGTGAATTTTTTTTTAATTTTTTTACGCTATGGACCAAATATTAGTGTATATTTTTATGTGGCAAAGCTTTGCAAATTAACGCCTAGATTTAGAGTTCTGCGTTAGCCATCAAAGCAGCGTTAAGGGCTCCTAACGCTGCTTTTTACCGCCCGCTGGTATTTAGAGTCAGCCAGGAAAGGGTCTAACGCTCACTTCCAATTCGCGACTTTTCCATACCGCAGATCCCCTTACGCCAATTGTGTAGCCTATCTTTTCAGTGGGATCTTCCTAACGCCGGTATTTAGAGTCTTGGCTGAAGTGAGCGGTAGACCCTCTACCGACAAGACTCCAGCCGCAGAAAAAAGTCAGTAGTTAAGAGCTTTCTGGGCTAACGCCGGTTTATAAAGCTCTTAACTACTGTGCTCTAAAGTACACTAACACCCATAAACTACCTATGTACCCCTAAACCGAGGTCCCCCCACATCGCCGCCACTCTAATAATTTTTTTTAACCCCTAATCTGCCGACCCCACACTGCCGCCACCTACATTATCCCGATGTACCCCTAATCTGCTGCCCCTAACATCGCCGACACCTACATAATATTTTTTTACCCCTAATCTTTCCCTCCCAACGTTGCCGCTACCTTACCTACACTTATTAACCCCTAATCTGCCGACTGGACCTAGCCGCTACTCTAATAAATGTATTAACCCCTAAACCACCTCACTCCCGCCTCAAAAACCCTATAATAAATATTATTAACCCTTAATCTGCCCTCACTAACATCGCCGACACCTAACTTCAAGTATTAACCCCTAATCTGCCGACAGGAACTCACCGCTACTCTAATAAATGTATTAACCCCTAAAGCTAAGTCTAACCCTAACCCTTACACCCCCCTAAGTTAAATATAATTTTAATCTAACAAAATAAATTAAATATTATTAACTAAAGTCTTCCTATTTAAAACTAAATACTTACCTGTAAAATAAACCCTAATATAGCTACAATATAACGAATAATTATATTGTATCTATTTTAGGATTTATATTTATTTTACAGGCAACTTTGTATTTATTTTAACTAGGTACAATAGCTATTAAATAGTTAAATAGTTATCAGCCAATCGTAATTAAAGGGACGCCATCTTGGATGACGTCACTTAAAGGAACCTTCATTCGTCGGTAGTCGTCGGTAGGAAGAGGATGTTCCGCGCCGGAGGTCTTGAAGATGGAGCCGCTCCTTGTTGGATGGATGAAGATAGAAGATGCCGCTTGGATGAAGATGTCTGCCGGTCCAGATGTCCTCTTCTGCCCGGATAGGATGAAGACTTCGGCCGCTCCGGATGTCTTTTTTTGGTCCATCAGTGCTCGGCTGAGTGAAGACGACTCAAGGTAGGGAGATCTTCAGGGGGGTAGTGTTAGATTTATTTAAGGGGGGTTTGGGTTAGAGTAGGGGTATGTGGGTGGTGGGTTGTAATGTTGGGGGGTGGTATTGTGTTTTTTTTTACAGGCAAAAGAGCTGATTTCTTTTGGGCATGCCCCGCAAAAAGCCCTTTTAAGGGCTGGTAAGGTAATAGAGCTGTTAACTATTTTAATTTAGATTAGGGTAGGGAATTTTTTTATTTTGGGGGTCTTTGTTATTTTATTAGGGGGCTTAGAGTAGGTGTAATTAGCTTAAAATTCTTGTAATCTTTTTTTATTTTTTGTAATTTAGTGTTTGTTTTTTTTTGTAATTTAGTTTAGTTTATTTAATTGTAGGTACTTGTAGTTAATTGATTTAATTTATTTATTGATAGTGTAGTGTTAGGTTTAATTGTAACTTAGGTTAGGATTTATTTTACAGGTAATTTGGTAATTATTTTAACTAGGTAGCTATTAAATGTAAATAACTATTTAATAGCTATTGTACCTAGTTAAAATAAATACAAAGTTGCCTGTAAAATAAATATAAATCCTAAAATAGATACAATATAATTATTTGTTATATTGTAGCTATATTAGGGTTTATTTTACAGGTAAGTATTTAGTTTTAAATAGGAAGACTTTAGTTAATAATATTTAATTTATTTCGTTAGATTAAAATTATATTTAATTTAGGGTTAGGGTTAGACTTAGCTTTAGGGGTTAATACATTTATTAGAGTAGCGGCGAGGTCCGGTGGGCAGATTAGGGGTTAATACTTGAAGTTAGGTGTCGGCGATGTTAGGGGGGGCAGATTAGGGGTTAATACTATTTATTATAGGGTTTGCGAGGCGGGAGTTCGGCGGTTTAGGGGTTAATACATTTACTATAGTGGCGTCGAGGTCTGGTCGGCAGATTAGGGATTAATAAGTGTAGCTAGGTAGCGGCGACATTGGGGCGGCAGATTAGGGGTTAATAAATATAATATAGGGGTCGGCGATGTTAGGGTCAGCAGATTAGGGGTACATAGCTATAATGTAGGTTGCGGCGGTGTCCGGAGCGGCAGATTAGGGGTTAATAATATAATGCAGGGGTCAGCGATAGTGGGGTGGCAGATTAGGGGTAAATAAGTGTAAGGTTAGGGGTGTTTAGACTCGGGGTACATGTTATGGTGTTAGGTGCAGACTTAGAAACTGTTTCCCCATAGGAAACAATGGGGCTGCGTTAGGAGCTTAACGCTGCTTTTTTGCAGGTGTTAGGTTTTTTTTCAGCCCAAACTGCCCCATTGTTTCCTATGGGGATATCGTGCATGAGCACGTTTTTCCAGCTAGCCCCTACTGTAAGCAACGCTGGTATTGAGAGTTGAAGTGGCCGTAAATATGCCTGTACGCTCCCTTTTTGGAGCCTAACGCAGCCCTTCAGAGAACTCTAAATACCAGCGTTATTTAAAAGGTGCAGGGGGGAAAAACATGCGTAGCTAACGCACCCCTTTGGCCGCAAAACTCTAAATCTAGGCGTAAGTGTTGTAAAACTCTACTAATCAAATGACATATAGTGATATTACTAATAATAGTGAAAACGGTTCGCTAAGGGGTTAACAAAAATCTCCGTATATGTGAAAACATATGTATAATTGTTGCGCCAGGGTCCGAATAACAGGTTGTATTTTTATGTGACAATACTTTACAAATTAGTGTCCTACTTAAAGGATAAAGTGAATATGTGTACGTGTTTCCTGTACCTCTATTTTCCTAGATCTAAGATTCAAATACGATATGTTTAGCTAAACTAAACTGGAATATTATATAAATATGTGTGCCCAATACAGTTATAAATCAAACTGTCACAAAATTAATTTCAAACAATTTATTTTATATCAAAAAAATCTTTGTTAAAAGATGCAAGATGCACAATTACAATCCTAAAATTGGTCTAGTTGACCCATGTACCTTACACAAACTACCCAATGGTACAATATAAATAATAGGGACGTCTCCCCAATACTAAATGGCCTATAGCTAAAAACAGCAGTTTTCTGACATATAATCACAAATTTACAACAGCATGCAAAATGGTGTATGCCTTGGGTGAGGTTAAAATAGCTTCCCAGTAGGGATCCTTAATGTTCAGACTTTAGCTTTCCGTAGCGGTAGAAATTATTAAAAGTTCAATACTTTGTGATCAGTGTTCGGCGTTAGTGGCTGGCAAGAGTACATTTAACAGGCACTTTTAAGTCCTTAATTCCAGCTGGTATTACCTTGTCTTCTCGGCGTTCTCAGTAGAGCCATTACACAGCAGCTGTCTTAGCTCTTACCTAGTGACTTGAAAGCGCCGCATGTGTCTTGGCGTCTGACGTCACTTACAGGTATCCCGATTAGGATTGGCTTTTCTTGATTCTTGGTAGGTGTCCTCCAAATTTCATTATCTCACAATTGTATATCAATTTATAAAATTACCAGAGATGTCCTGCACTTAGTGCTTACTGCACACAGGGAAAGGAAAGTCTCTGAAGAGTAGTTAAAATTGGATCCGCAACTCGGGTTGTTATGAGAAAGATGAAGCCGTTCCACTTAGCAGCAAGTGGATTTAAACTTTTAAAAGTTGAATAAAAACAAGTTAATAGATCAGCAGTCACATAGATCGACGCGTTTCGCTCAAACCAGAGCTTTATCATTTCTACCGCTACGAAAGCTAAAGTCTGAACATTAAGGATCCCTACTGGGAAGCTATTTTAACCTCATCCAAGGCATACACCATTTTGCATGCTGTTGTAAATTTGTGATTATATGTCAGAAAACTGCCGTTTTTAGCTATAGGCCATTTAGTATTGGGGAGACGTCCCTATTATTTATATTGTACCATTGGGTAGTTTGTGTAAGGTACATGGGTCAACTAGACCAATTTTAGGATTGTAATTGTGCATCTTGCATCTTTTAACAAAGATTTTTTTTATATAAAATATATTGTTTGAAATTAACTTTGTGACAGTTTGATTTATAACTGTATTGGGCACACATATTTATATAATATTTCAGTTTAGTTTAGCTAAACATATCGTATTTGAAAAGATCTTAGATCTAGGAAAATAGAGGTACAGGAAACACGTACACATATTCACTTTATCCTTTAAGTAGGACACTAATAAGTATTGTCACATAAAAATACAACTTTATTCGGACTCTGGCGAAACAATTATACATATTTTTTCACATATAGGGAGATTTTTGTTAACCCCTTAGCGAACCGTTTTCACTATTATTAGTAATATCACTATATGTCATTTGATAAGTAGAGTTTTACAACACTTAGACCTAGATTTGGAGTTTGGCGTTAGCCGTGAAAACCAGCGTTAGAGGCTCCTAACGCTGGTTTTAGGCTACCGCCGGTATTTGGAGTCACTCAAAATAGGGTCTAACGCTCACTTTTCAGCCGCGACTTTTCCATACCGCAGATCCCCTTACGTAAATTGCGTATCCTATCATTTCAATGGGATCTTTCTAACTCCGGTATTTAGAGTCGTTTCTGAAGTGAGCGTTAGACATCTAACGACAAAACTCCAGCCGCAGGAAAAAAGTCAGTAGTTAAGAGCTTTCTGGGCTAACGCCGGTTCATAAAGCTCTTAACTACTGTACTCTAAAGTACACTAACACCCATAAACTACCTATGTACCCCTAAACCGAGGTCCCCCCACATCGCCAACACTCGAATACATTTTTTTAACCCCTAATCTGCCGACCGCCACCTACGTTATCCTTATGTACCCCTAATCTGCTGCCCCTAACACCGCCGATCCCTGTATTATATTTATTGACCCCTAACCTGCCCCCCACAACGTCGCCTCCACCTACCTACACTTATTAACCCCTAATCTGCCGACTGCAAAGCGCCGCCACCTACGTTATCCTTATGTACCCCTAATCTGCTGCCCCTAACACCGCCGACCCCTATATTATATTTATTAACCCCTAATCTGCCCCCCTCAACGTCGCCTCCACCTGCCTACACTTATTAACCCCTAATCTGCCGACCGCAAAGCGCCGCCACCTACGTTATCCTTATGTACCCCTAATCTGCTGCCCCTAACACCGCCGACCCCTATGTTATATTTATTAACCCCTAATCTTCCCCCCTCAACGTCGCCTCCACCTGCCTACAATCTGCCGACCGGACCTGAGCGCTACTATAATAAAGTTATTAACCCCTAATCCGCCTCACTAACCCTATAATAAATAGTATTAACCCCTAATCTGCCCTCCCTAACATCGCCGACACCTAACTTCAATTATTAACCCCTAATCTGCCGACCGGAGCTCACCGCTATTCTAATAAATGTATTAACCCTTAAAGCTAAGTCTAACCCTAACACTAACACCCCCTAAGTTAAATATAATTTAAATCTAACGAAATTAATTAACTCTTATTAAATAAATTATTCCTATTTAAAGCTAAATACTTACCTGTAAAATAAATCCTAATATAGCTACAATATAAATTATAATTATATTATAGCTATTTTAGGATTAATATTTATTTTACAGGTAACTTTGTATTTATTTTAACCAGGTACAATAGCTATTAAATAGTTAAGAACTATTTAATAGCTAAAATAGTTAAAATAATTACAAATTTACCTGTAAAAGAATTCGTAACCTAAGTTACAATTAAACCTAACACTAGACTATCAATAAATTAATTAAATAAACTACCTACAATTACCTACAATTAACCTAACACTAATAAATTAATTAAATACAATTGCTACAAATAAATACAATTAAATAAACTAGCTAAAGTACAAAAAATAAAAAAGAACTAAGTTACAAAAAATAAAAAAATATTTACAAACATAAGAAAAATATTACAACAATTTTAAACTAATTACACCTACTCTAAGCCCCCTAATAAAATAACAAAGCCCCCCAAAATAAAAAAATGCCCTACCCTATTCTAAATTACTAAAGTTCAAAGCTCTTTTACCTTACCAGCCCTGAACAGGGCCCTTTGCGGGGCATGCCCCAAGAAATACAGCTCTTTTGCCTGTAAAAAAAAAACATACAATACCCAAGCCCCCCAACATTACAACCCACCACCCACATACCCCTAATCTAACCCAAACCCCCCTTAAATAAACCTAACACTAAGCCCCTGAAGATCATCCTACCTTGTCTTCACCTCACCGGGTATCACACCGATCCGTCCAGAAGAGCTCCTCCGATGTCCTGATCCAAGCCCAAGCGGGGGGCTGAAGAGGTCCATGATCCGGCTGAAGTCTTCTTCCAAGCGGGGCAGAAGAGGTCTTCCATCCGATTGAAGTCTTCATCCAAGCGGCATCCATCCGGAGCGAAGCGGCAGCATCCTGAAGACCTCCACCGCGGAACATCCATCCTGGCCGACGACTGAACGACGAATGACGGTTCCTTTAAATGACGTCATCCAAGATGGCGTCCCTCGAATTCCGATTGGCTGATAGGATTCTATCAGCCAATCGGAATTAAGGTAGGAATATTCTGATTGGCTGATGGAATCAGCCAATCAGAATCAAGTTCAATCCGATTGGCTGATCCAATCAGCCAATCAGATTGAGCTTGCATTCTATTGGCTGTTCCGATCAGCCAATAGAATGCAAGCTCAATCTGATTGGCTGATTGGATCAGCCAATCGGATTGAACTTGATTCTGATTGGCTGATTCCATCAGCCAATCAGAATATTCCTACCTTAATTCCGATTGGCTGATAGAATCCTATCAGCCAATCGGAATTCGAGGGACGCCATCTTGGATGACGTCATTTAAAGGAACCGTCATTCGTCGTTCAGTCGTCGGCCAGGATGGATGTTCCGCGGTGGAGGTCTTCAGGATGCTGCCGCTTCGCTCCGGATTAATGCCGCTTGGATGAAGACTTCAATCAGATGGAAGACCTCTTCTGCCCCGCTTGGATGAAGACTTCAGCCGGATCATGGACCTCTTCAGCCCCCCGCTTGGGCTTGGATCAGGACATCGGAGGAGCTCTTCTGGACGGATCGGTGTGATACCCGGTGAGGTGAAGACAAGGTAGGATGATCTTCAGGGGCTTAGTGTTAGGTTTATTTAAGGGGGGTTTGGGTTAGATTAGGGGTATGTGGGTGGTGGGTTGTAATGTTGGGGGGCTTGGGTATTGTATGGTTTTTTTTACAGGCAAAAGAGCTGTATTTCTTGGGGCATGCCCCGCAAAGGGCCCTGTTCAGGGCTGGTAAGGTAAAAGAGCTTTGAACTTTAGTAATTTAGAATAGGGTAGGGCATTTTTTTATTTTGGGGGGCTTTGTTATTTTATTAGGGGGCTTAGAGTAGGTGTAATTAGTTTAAAATTGTTGTAATATTTTTCTTATGTTTGTAAATATTTTTTTATTTTTTGTAACTTAGTTCTTTTTTATTTTTTGTACTTAGCTAGTAGCTAGTTTATTTAATTTTTATTTATTTGTAGCAATTGTATTTAATTAATTTATTGATAGTGTAGTGTTAGGTTAATTGTAGGTAGTTTATTTAATTATTTTATTGATAGTGTAGTGTTAGGTTTAATTGTAACTTAGGTTAGGATTTCTTTTACAGGTAAATTTGTAATTATTTTAACTATTTTAGCTATTAAATAGTTCTTAACTATTTAATAGCTATTGTACCTGGTTAAAATAAATACAAAGTTACCTGTAAAATAAATATTAATCCTAAAATAGCTATAATATAATTATAAATTATATTGTAGCTATATTAGGATTTATTTTACAGGTAAGTATTTAGCTTTAAATATGAATAATTTATTTAATAAGAGTTAATTAATTTCGTTAGATTTAAATTATATTTAACTTAGGGGGGTGTTAGTGTTAGGGTTAGACTTAGCTTTAGGGGTTAATACATTTATTAGAGTAGCGGTGAGCTCCAGTCGGCAGATTAGGGGTTAATAATTGAAGTTAGGTGTCGGCGATGTTAGGGAGGGCAGATTAGGGGTTAATACTATTTATTATAGGGTTAGTGAGGCGGATTAGGGGTTAATAACTTTATTATAGTAGCGTTCAGGTCCGCTCGGCAGATTACGGATTAATAAGTGTAGGCAGGTGGAGGTGACGTTGAGGGGGGCAGATTAGGGGTTAATAAATATAATATAGGGGTCGGCGGTGTTAGGGGCAGCAGATTAGGGGTACATAAGGATAACGTAGGTGGCGGCGCTTTGCGGTCGGCAGATTAGCGGTTAATAAGCATAGGCAGATGGAGGCGACGTTGAGGGGGGCAGATTAGGGGTTAATAAATATAATATAGGGGTCGGCGGTGTTAGGGGCAGCAGATTTGGGGTACATAGGGATAATGTAAGTAGCGTCGGTTTATGGAGCGGCAGATTAGGGGTTAAAAATAAAATGCAGGTGTCAGCGATAGCGGGGGCGGCAGATTAGGGGTTAATAAGTGTAAGGTTAGGGGTGTTTAGACTCGGGGTACATGTTAGGGTGTTAGGTGCAGACGTAGGAAGTGTTTCCCCATAGCAAACAATGGGGCTGCGTTAAGAGCTGAATGCGGCTTTTTTGCAGGTGTTAGGTTTTTTTTCAGCTCAAACAGCCCCATTGTTTCCTATGGGGGAATCGTGCACGAGCACGTTTTTGAGGCTGGCCGCTTGCGTAAGCAACTCTGGTATTGAGAGTTGAAGCTGCGTTAAAAATGCTCTACGCTCCTTTTTTGGAGCCTAACGCAGCCTTTATGTGGACTCTCAATACCAGAGTTATTTTTATGGTGCGGCCAGAAAAAAGCCGGCGTTAGTTTTTCGGGTCGTTACCGACAAAACTCCAAATCTAGCGGTTAATTTGCAAAGCTTTGCCACATAAAAATATAGAATAATATTTGGTCCATAGCGTAAATAAAGAAAAATAAATTTACATATAGGGAGATTGTTAACCCCTAAGTATATCGTTATCACTATTAGTAATATCACTAATATAATATAATATAGCTCTCCAACCTATACCTTCAGCTAATTCTAGCGCACCTACTAATCTCTTTTTAACCCAAAACTGAATGCATACCTTTACTTAATATGCAGATCTGATTCAAATATCCTTACCCAACTATGGCAGCTTTCTCTCAGAAAGACTCTTCTTTCTTAAGGGTCTTCCTTTTCTCAGGATCTTAAAACTAAATCTGACGGCCTGGTGATAGAACAACCAGTGCTGTCCCAAAGAAACAAGAAACCTTTTTAATCTGGTGTTCTGTCAAGGATAGTTTCAAAGAAAGTCGCCAGGATCCCAGATATCCACACTATTGTTCAGGCCATGATCTGGATAAGAATAATTTTTTTTCCAATTACTACTTTGTGAAATCTTAATCTGGTTTTGAGGGTCCTTTAAGCCCCTTCATTTGAACCAATGCATGGTTTAGACCTTCAGCTGTTATTCTTGATGGTTCTCTTTTTCCTGGCCATTTCTTCAACTAGGGAAGTTTATGAGCTCTCAGCTCTATTTAGCAATCTTTAATCTTTGAACTAGCTATTCTTTTTCTCCTAAAGTAGTGTCTATGGATACTTGGTCTTGATGTGTATGCCTCTTCAAACACTGCTTTTGGCAGGAAAACTCATCAGGCCGCAACGCCTGTTCAGTAAGTCGCATATCTGCCTTAACTGTTGTTTCACCCTAATTCATGGTGGTCTTGTCCACTTTATGGCTTGGATTTCGTATTTCACGTCATGTCTCATAGACTCTTACCATAGTATGAAAGAAAACAAAATTTATGCTTACCCGATAAATTAATTTCTTTCATGATGGTGAATCTAAGAGCCCTGTCCTTTCTTTACACAGTTGGTTGCACTTTATTTGCCCAACATTTTTTTTCCAACTTTTCTGTTTCCCTCCATCTACTTGACTATATTTATGACTCAGGCATTATGGGAAAGCGCTGGAATGTAGGGGTGTTTTTGTCTCCTCCTAGTGGATTGGAATGTAATACCACATGTGATATCTCATGGACTCTCACCCTCATGAAAGAAATGTATTTATCAGGTAAGCATCAATTTGTTTTTTTCAGTATGTCCTTCAGCATCACTCACATAAAACTGCTTTACATTGTATGGTTTTGTAGCCCACTTTAAATACAAATTTAAATATAACATTTCACCACTTGAAACCACAGTCCCACAACTTCTTCTCATTTCTGTCCCAACTATTTGCTGAGTTCTTACACAATGTGTTCTTCTTATATCCCAAGTTCCATTCCCTGTCAAGTCTTCTTAACTTTCTGTTGCACCAACCCTAACTTTTATTTTACTCATTTTCTCTAACACTTTGTACTTGAATCTTCCTTTCAAATATGTACTAATCACCAATGAGGAAACATTTTCGGCTAGATTACGAGTTTTGCTGTAAGCTGAAAAAGTAGCGTTAACAGGTCCTAACGCTGCTTTTTCACTACCGCTGGTATTACGAGTCCTGCAGGATTAGGGGCACTGCACACTTTTTTGGCCTTACCGCAAACCGACTTACGTAAATTTCGTAAAGCCTTTTTTCTATGGGACTTCCATAGCGCCGGTATTACAAGTTTGTCCTGGGAGGCCAAAAAGTGAGCGGTACACCCTCTACCTCCAATATTCCTAACGCATTCTAAAGTCAGTAGTTATGAGTTTTACACTACAACACTGTAGCGTAAAACTCATAACTAAAGTGCTAAAAAGTACACTAACACCCATAAACTACCTATTAACCATTAAACAGAGGCCCTTCCGCATCGCAAACACTAAAATAAGATTATTAACCCCTAATCTGCCGCTCCGGACATCGCCGCCACTAGAATAAACATATTAACCCCTAAACCGCCGCACTCCCGCCTCGCAAACACTCGTTAAATATTATTAACCCCCTAATCTGCCGCCCCTAACTTCGCCGCCACCAACATTATACTTATTAACCCCTAATCTGCCGCCCCTAACTTCGCCGCCACCAACATTATACTTATTAACCCCTAATCTGCCGCCCCTAACATCGCCGCAACCTACATTATATTTATTAACCCCTAATCTGCCGTCCCCAACGTCGCCGCCACTATTCTAAATTTATTAACCCTTTAAACCTAAGTCTAACCCTAACCCTAACACCCCTAACTTAAATAGAATTTAAATAAATCTAAATAAAATTATTATCATTACCTAAATAATTCCTATTTAAAACTAAATACCTATAAAATAAACCCTAAGCTAGCTACAATATAACTAATAGTTACATTGTATCTAGCTTAGGGTTTATTTTTATTTTACAGGCAAGTTTGTATTTATTTTAACTAGGTAGAATAGTTATTAAATAGTTATTAACTATTTAATAACTACCTAGCTAAAATAAATACAAATGTACCTGTAAAATAAAACCTAACCTATGTTACAATAACACCTAAGACTACACTACAATTAAATAAATTCCCTACATTAAATACAATTAAATAAATTAAATTAGATAAATCACAAAAAAACACTAAATTACAGAAAATAAAAAACAAATTACAAAATATTTAAACTAATTACACCTAATCTAAGAGCCCTATCAAAATAAAAAAAGCCCCCCCAAATAAAAAAAACCCTAGCCTAAACTAAACTATCAATAGCCCTTAAAAGGGCCTTTTGCAGGGCATTGCCCCAAAGAAATCAGCTCTTTTACCTGTAAAAAAAATACAAAGGGCATTTAGCTCTATTGCAGGCCCAAAGCCCTAACCTAAAAAATAAACCCACCCAATACACCCTTAAAAAAATCCTAACACTAACCCCCGAAGATTCACTTACCGGGAGAAGTCTTCATCCAAGCAGCAAGATGTCCTCAATGAAGCCGGCAGAAGTGGTCCTCCAGACGGGCAGAAGTGGTCCTACAGATGGGCAGAAGTCTTCATCCAGACGGCGTCTTCTATCTTCATGCTTCCGGCGCGGAGTGGGTCCATCTTCAAGACATCCGACGCGGAGCATCCTCTTCTTCCAACGGACTAACGACAAATGAAGGTACCTTTAAATGACGTCATCCAAGATGGCGTCCCTCAGATTCCGATTGGCTGATAGAATTCTGTCAGCCAATCGGAATTAAGGTAGAAAAAATCCTATTGGCTGATTGGATCAGCCAATAGGATTGAAGTTCAATCCTATTGGCTGACCCAATCAGCCAATAGGATTGAGCTCGCATTCCATTGGCTGATTGGAACAGCCAATAGAATGCAAGCTCAATCCTATTGGCTGATCCAATCAGCCAATAGGATTTTTTCTACCTTAATTCTGATTGGCTGATAGAATTCTATCAGCCAATCGGAATCTAAGGGACGCCATCTTGGAGGACGTCAATTAAAGGTAACTTCATTCGTCATTAGTCCGTCGTTTGAAGAGGATGCTCCGCGTCGGATGTCTTGAAGATGGACCCGCTCAATGCTGGAAGGATGAAGATAGAAGATGCCGTCTGGATGAAGACTTCTGCCCGTCTGGAGGACCACTTCTGCCCGTCTGGGGGACCACTTCTGCTGGCTTCGTTGAGGACATCTTGCCGCTTGGATGAAGACTTCTCCCGGTAAGTGAATCTTCGGGGGTTAGTGTTAGGTTTTTTTTAAGGGTGTATTGGGTGGGTTTATTTTTTAGGTTAGGGCTTTGGGCCTGCGAAAGAGCTAAATGCCCTTTTAAGGGCAACGCCCATCCAAATGCCCTTTTCAGGGCAATGGGGAGCTTAGGTTTTTTTAGTTAGGATTTTATTTGGGGGGTTGGTTGTAATTTTTGTTGGGTTTTACTGTTGGGGGGGTTGTTTGTAAAAAATTTTTTACATGTAAAAGAGCTGATTACTTTGGAGGCAATGCCCCGCAAAAGGTTTAAGGGCTATTGATAGTTTAATTTAGGCTAGGTTTTTTTTTATTTTGGGGGGGCTTTTTTTTATTTTGATAGGGCTCTTAAATTAGGTGTAATTAGTTTAAATATCTTGTAATTTGTTTTTTATTTTCTGTAATTTAGTGTTTGTTTTTTGTGATTATAGCTAATTTAATTTAATTTATTTAATTGTATTTAATGTAGGGAATTACATTACATTCGTAAAGCCTTTTTTTCTATGGGACTTCCATAGCGCCGGTATTACAAGTTTTTCCTGGGAGGCCAAAAAGTGAGCGGTACACCCTCTACCTCCAAGATTCCTAACGCATTCTAAAGTCAGTAGTTATGAGTTTTACACTACAACGCTGTAGCATAAAACTCATAACTATAGTGCTAAAAAGTACACTAACACCCATAAACTACCTATTAACCCCTAAACCGAGGCCCTTCCGCATCGCAAACACTAATTATCTTGGATGTCCTCTCACTACCTTAAACTAAATCTCTCCAAAACTGAACTCCTTATTTTTCCCCCTTCTTTCAATGTCTCCACCCCCAAAATTTCTGTTGATAACTGTTGATAATTCCATCATTACCCCTACCCCGCACGCCCGATGTCTTGGGGTCACACTTGACTCAGATCTTTCCTTCACTTCTCACATTCAGTCCTTGGCTAAAGCCTGCCTCTTCCACCTTAAAAACATCGCTAAAATTAGACATTTCCTTACACAAGATGCAACCAAGATTTTAATCCACTCTCTCATCCTTTCCCGCCTCGACTACTGCAACTCCGTCCTCTCTGGTCTACCTAGCTGCCTCATAGCTCCTTTACAATCCATTATGAATACCTCTGCCAGGCTCATCTTCCTTACTCGTCGCTCTTCATCTGCTGCACCTCTCTGCAAATCCCTTCACTGGCTTCCTCTTGCCTCTAGGATTAAACATAAAATCCTCACCCTGACATATAAAGCTCTCAACTGCACTGCTCACTACATCTCAGAACTTGTCTCTAGATACTCTCCCTCCCGTCCCCTTCGATCAGCTCAGGATCTCCTCCTCTCCTCCTCTCTTGTTACTTCCTCACATTCCCGTTTACAGAACTTCTCCAGACTGGTCCCCATCTTGTGGAATTCCCTGCCTCGCTCCATAAGACTCTCCCCTAGTTTAACAGCTTCAAGCACTCCCTAAAAACTCTACTATTCAGGGATGCATACAACCAACACTAACCTTTCCTAACTCCATTGCTTTCCCCTTGAACCCCTTAGAATGTAAGCCTATGGGCCAAGCTGTTGACAGATCGCTTCATAAGAGCCGACTATAACGGTGAAACTCTCGGCAGGGCCCTCTACCCACTTGACCCCTACAAAAGCTATCCTGTACACAACTATGTTTACAGCGCTGCAGAATCTGTTGGCGCTGTACAAACCTGATAATAATAATAATAATAATAATAATAATAAAATTGTAGTGTAATGTTAGGTGTTATTGTAACATAGGTTAGGTTTTATTTTACAGGTAAATTTGTATTTATTTTAGCTAGGTAGTTATTAAATAGTTAATAACTAATAACTATTCTACCTAGTTAAAATAAATACAAACTTGCCTGTAAAATAAACCCTAAGCTAGATACAATGTAACTATTAGTTATATTGTAGCTAGTTTAGGGTTTATTTTATAGGTAAGTATTTAGTTTTAATTAAGACTTATTTAGGTAATAATAGTAATTTTTATTTGGGTTTATTTAAATTATATTTAAGTTAGGGGGTGTTAGGGTTAGGGTTAGACTTAAGTTTAGGGGTTAATAAATTTTGAATAGTGGCTGCAACATTGGGGGTGGCAGATTAGGGGTTAATAAGTGTAGGAAGGTTGCGGCGACAATGGGGCGGCAGATTAGGGGTTAATAAATATAATGTAGGTGTTGGCAATGTTGGGGGCATCAGATTAGGGGTTAATAAATATAATGTAGGTGTCGGCGATGTCTGGAGCGGCAGATTAGGGGTTAATAAGTATAATGTAGGTGTCGGCGATGTCGGGGCAGCAGATTAGGGGTTAATAAGTGTAAGATTAGGGGTATTTAGACTCGGGGTTCATGTAAGGGTGGTAGGTGTGAACATAGCTTTTATTTCCCCATAGGAAACAATGGGGCTGCGTTACTGAGATTTACGCTGCTTTTTTGCAGGTATTAGACTTTTTCTCAGCCGGCTCTCCCCATTGATGTCTATGGGGAAATCGTGCATGAGCACGTACGACCAGCTCACCTCTGACTTAAGCAGCGCTGGTATTGAAGTGCGGTATGGTGCTCAATTTTGCTCTACGCTCACTTCTTGTTTTTTAACGCCGGGTTTGTAAAAACCCGTAATACCAGCGCTGCAGGTAAGTGAGCGGTGAGAAAAAACTGCACGGTAGCACTGCACAGCTCATAACGCAAAACTCATAATCTGGCCGTTTAGTTGTCAGTCATTTCTCTTATGACCATCTTTATTTCTTAGCCTACAAATGAATGGATCAGTTGGTTTAATGCCATCTACATTATTTCTTAGTTTCTTACTCATGTCATTAAGGTATGTCTTCTATTGCACTATTTTTTTTGATGTTTCAATAACTTTTGACCCTTTTGGCCATTCATTTGCCCTGAAAATATTCCTGGCTTCAATAATATCTTTTTATTATGGGCATTTTTTCTCTAGTATTACAAAACCAATGAAAAGGCATGTTTGAGATGAAAAATCATTCTTGTTTTCTCTGATCAAAAAATTGCCAAAAATAAACTAATTTCACTGTGGCAGGTACCCCACATAACTGGCACCATAAAGTCAAACAAATGTATTTTTCCAAGGAAAGGTGAAGTAAAGCCTCAAAATTTATGTGCTGGGATTTTGTTGTGTAGGTTATAAAATGATAGTGTTATTTGCTTATGAAAAAAGCAATTTTGTTTTTGCCACATTTAACCAAATAAAAATCCTATTGTTAGCAAATATGTAGGCACAAACAAATGGGTTCTCAAAGCACCTCCAATACTATTTAAAGTGAGGGATATTTATTTTCTGATATTGTTTTAACTGCTCCGATTCTATAACACTTACAATAAAACAGAATAATAAATAGCCCTGTCAAATATATTAATCAAATACATATATTATATATTTTTGTCAATTTATTTTTGTTGTGTTCAAAAATTATTTTTGTTTTTATTGTGGGGTTCATTAATGCAATATCTAATGAATCTCTGATTAAGTTGCTTCAAATAACAGCACATGTAAAACACATTTCTCCTACATTGGTGTGTCCGGTCCACGGCTTCATCCTTACTTGTGGGAATATTCTCTTCCCCAACAGGAAATGGCAAAGAGAGCACAGCAAAAGCTGCCCATATAGCTCCCCCTCTGGCTCCACCCTCCAGTCATTCTCTTTGCCGCTCTGAACAAGTAGCATCTCCACGGGGATGGTAAAGAGTATGTGGTATTAGCTTTTCTCAGGTCTCACGAGTGGAAGGTGAACGTGGAAAAGAGTTCCCTGTCCCCGTCGGCAAGGGTTCCCTTTCTGGGAACAATAATAGATTCTGTAGAAATGAAGATTTTTCTGACAGAGGTCAGAAAATTAAAGCTTCTAAATGCTTGTCAAGTTCTTCAATCTATTCCTCAGCCTTCCATAGCTCAGTGCATGAAAGTAATAGGTCTAATGGTTGCAGCAATGGACGTGGTTCCTTTTGCTCGAATTCATCTAAGACCATTGCAACTGTGCATGCTCAAACAGTGGAATGGGGATTATGCAGACTTGTCTCCCCAGATTCAAGTAGACCAGTTAACCAGAGACTCACTCCGTTGGTGGTTGACTCAGGATCACCTGTCTCAGGGAATGAGTTTCCGCAGACCAGAGTGGGTCATTGTCACGACCAACGCCAGTCTATTTGGCTGGGGCGCGGTCTGGGCCTCCCTGAAAGCTCAGGGTCTATGGTCTCGGGAAGAGTCTCTTCTCCCGATAAACATTCTGGAACTGAGAGCGATATTCAATGCGCTCCGGGCTTGGCCTCAACTAGCGAAGGCCGGATTCATAAGATTTCAGTCGGACAACATGACGACTGTAGCTTACATCAATCATCAGGGGGGAACAAAGAGTTCCTTGGCGATGAGAGAGGTATCCAAGATCATCAAATAGGCGGAGGATCACTCCTGCCATCTATCTGCAATTCACATCCCAGGAGTAGACAACTGGGAGGCGGATTATTTGAGTCGTCAGTCTTTCCATCCGGGGGAGTGGGAACTCCACCCGGAGGTCTTTGCCCAGTTAACTCAATTATGGGGCATTCCAGACATGGATCTGATGGCGTCTCGTCAGAACTTCAAGGTTCCTCGCTACGGGTCCAGATCCAGGGATCCCAAGGCGACACTAGTGGATGCATTAGTGGCGCCTTGGTTGTTCAACCTAGCTTATGTGTTTCCACCGTTTCCTCTCCTTCCCAGGCTCGTAGCCAGGATCAAACAGGAGAAGGCCTCGGTGATTCTGATAGCTCCTGCGTGGCCACGCAGGACTTGGTATGCAGACCTGGTGAATATGTCATCGGCTCCACCATGGAAGCTACCTTTGAGACAGGATCTTCTAGTACAAGGTCCATTTGAACATCCAAATCTAGTCTCTCTGCAGCCGACTGCTTGGAAATTGAACGCTTGATTTTATCTAAGCGTGGGTTTTCAGATTCAGTTATAGATACTCTGGTCCAAGCCAGAAAACCTGTGACTAGGAAAATTTACCATAAAATATGGAAAAAATATATCTGTTGGTGTGAAGCCAAGGGATTCTCTTGGAGTAAAATTAAAAAAATTTTAGGGTTTGGATAAAGGGTTGTCAGCGAGCTCTCTAAAAGGTCTGGCAGCAGTGCCAGATGTACAAGCATTTGTACAGGCCTTAGTCAGAATCAAGCCTGTTTACAGACCCATGACTCCTCCATGGAGTCTAAATTTAGTTCTTTCAGTTCTTCAAGGGGTTCCGTTTGAACCTTTGCATTCCATAGATATTAAGTTACTATCTTGGAAAGTTCTGTTTTTGGTTGCTATTTCTTCTGCTAAAAGAGTTTCTGAATTGTCTGCTTTGCAGTGTGATCCACCCTATCTGGTATTCCATGCAGATAAGGTTGTTTTGCGTACCAAACCTGGTTTTCTTCCAAAGGTGGTTTCCAACAGGAATATTAACCAGGAAATAGTTGTTCCTTCTCTATGTCCGAATCCAGTTTCGAAGAAGGAACGTTTGTTACACAATTTAGATGTGGTCCGTGCTTTAAAATTCTATTTAGATGCAACAAAGAATTTCAGACAGACTTCATCTTTGTTTGTCGTTTATTCTGGTAAGAGGAGAGGACAGAAAGCTACTGCTACCTCTCTTTCTTTTTGGCTGAAAAGCATCATCCGATTGGCTTATGAGACTGCCGAACGGCAGCCTCCTGAACGAATTACAGCTCACTCTACTAGAGCTGTGGCTTCCACATGGGCCTTCAAGAACGAGGCTTCTGTTGATCAGATATGTAAGGCAGCGACTTGGTCTACTCTGCACAATTTTGCCAAATTTTACAAATTTGATACTTATGCTTCTTCGAAGGCTATTTTTGGGAGAAAGGTTTTGCAAGCCGTGGTGCCTTCCGTTTAGGTAACCTGACATGTTCCCTCCCTTCATCCGTGTCCTAAAGCTTTGGTATTGGTTCCCACAAGTAAGGATGAAGCCGTGGACCGGACACACCAATGTAGGAGAAAACAGAATTTATGCTTACCTGATAAATTTCTTTCTCCTACGGTGTGTCCGGTCCACGGCCCGCCCTGGCTTTTTAGTTAGGTTTCAAATTTTTTCAAATGTTTTTCTTTCTATACACTACAGTCACAACGGCACCCTATGGTTTCTCCTTTTTCTCCTAACCGTCAGTCGAATGACTGGGGGGCGGAGCCAGAGGGGGAGCTATATGGGCAGCTTTTGCTGTGCTCTCTTTGCCATTTCCTGTTGGGGAAGAGAATATTCCCACAAGTAAGGATGAAGCCGTGGACCGGACACACCGTAGGAGAAAGAAATTTATCAGGTAAGCATAAATTCTGTTTTTTTATATACATTTTACATTATTAATCACTTATTAGTATATAAAATCTGCTACTCTTGATATATATACTCTACAATTGAGAAAAAGTTTGACACTGTGATTTCTTGAAAAATTCAGTTCAAATCTTTTTGTCTAGAAATATTTAAAAAAAAATAATATTGAAGATCAAAAATGTATATTGAACAAAACTATTAAATAGTGATACATGTGACATCACAGTGTAATATTCTCTTTATGAACATTAGATATTTATCTGGAACAACAGTACAGCCTATTGTATAAAATAAAGGAATTTCTATAGAAAAAGATATAAAACTGCAGTATAACCCCAGCAGATGAGCATAAATTGTACAAAATACACTATTTTACATATAAGGGGCATATCAAAAACATTATACGTAACAGTAGTATGACTTATCAGAAATTTTTTAGTTACTTGGATATACAGACTAGTCAAGAGAGCAGTGAATCAATTGACTGTGTTCTAAGGAAATATGTAAATCTGTGCGGGCGACGGAATTAGTGCAGAATTACGAGTTGAAAGTAAACGCCGTTACTTGAGAGCAATCAAAGTGGCGGCTGGTGACTTTTAAAAATATATTTATATATACACAGATTTATAACCCGTTTACATTTAATTTCTCCTTTTCTGTGATATACTGTATGAAGGAGCACATTCTAGGAAAGCACAAGGTCATGCTGGAATCAGAGCTCTGACACAGGTGTTACACACCCAGATACACACGTTTAACACATACAGCCTGTGTATCTGTGTGTAACATCTATGTGTGTGAGAGCTCTGATTCCAGCGTGACCTTCTACTTTGATACAGGCACATGTGTATCACACACAACATACCAGCCACTGCTTGAGTGGGAGCAGCTCGCTGATGAGGTTCAGGCTCAGGATGACTCAGAGGAAGTTGGAACAAGTACAGACAGTGCACTTCTAGTCTAGCCAGCATCATCGCTCTGCGAGGAGCAATGGGGCCCCACTTCTAGTCCCTTTTATTCCTCCACAACCTGTATGTTTATATATACACTTGTATTTGTGTGTGTGTGTGTCAAAGCCGGGATCGGTTCATGAGGGACTTCTGATCCTTGCCCTTATCAAAGGGGAAGCTGCAGGCGTTAAAGGCCAGAGCTATTAGGACGGCATGGAATGTCCTAACGTTTTGAAGGGGTTAAGATAACTAGCATAATCTGCAAACAACATAAAAAGCATCAAAGTATAATTAGACCTGTAGTCTGCAGTCCACGCTAACCCAAATAGAACAACAGCTGATACCAGTTAAAGGGACACTGAACCCAAATTTTTTCTTTTGTAATTCAGAAAGAGCATGCAATTTTAAGTGACTTTCAGTACTCTGGACAGCACTTTTTTTATTGGTGGATTAATTTATCCATCAATCAGCAAGGACAACCCAGGTTGTTCACCAAAAATGGGCCGGCATCTAAACTTACATTCGTGCATTTCAAATAAAGATACCAAGAGAATGAAGAAAATTTGATAATAGGAGTAAATTACAAAGTTGCTTAAAATTTAATGCTCAATCTGAATCATGAAAGAAAATATTTGGGTACAGTGTCCCTTTAAAATAATGAAAAGCTAATAATGAATAAAGTGGTTATTCTTAGGATCTAGAGATCATTGATACACTATACACAGATAAATGTGACTATACTATACACAGATAAATGTGACCATTATGTAAGAAAATATTATTGAATATATACAAATAGATAGATATTGTATTTACAGATTTAGATTTTTTTATGTGAACAACATAGAAATGTGAAGTGTGTCTATTAAAAAATGTACTAAAATATATTTAAAAAATTTAAAGGGATATTGCATATTCCAAGTTGTTTGAGAAGGACTCAAAAGTATATATATATATATATATATATATATATATATATATATATATATATATATATATATATGTGTGTGTGTGTTTGTATATATATATATATATATATATATATATATGTGTGTGTGTTTATATAGATATATATATGTGTGTGTATGTATTTATATGTGTGTATATACATATTTACACATACAAACACATAAATACACATATATAGACATGTATACATACACTCATACACATATTTAGAAATATATATACACATTGGAGCCCGCCCTTCCAGTCAAACATATCCCTTTTTAACCCTTTTAAAACTTTTATCACTATAAATATATTTTTTTGTGTGTATATATATATATATATATATATATATATATATATATATATATGTGTGTGATACTTTATTTGAATATGTTTTTTTAACCTTTTTTTTCTAGTGCTTTTGCTTGAGCACAACCCATAACCTTAAACTTGTGATATCAGCGCTATTTAGAGTGGTTGTGATATCTATTTAAATGGGTGTGCTAGAGCGATGTCGGCTGCACTAAACCCTTCTGGTAAATCTAATTTACCATGTACTTGTAATATCAAGTTGCATGCTATTGTTAGTGTGGGCCTACAAAACTGCTTACTAGGTCCCGTACTATCATTAGAGGACCACTTGTAATCTGGTCCACAATGAGCTATGAGTTTCTTTTTGCAAGTTACATTAACATAGGAATAAGAAGAAAAAAACACATATAAGTGAATGAGAAATAACAATGACTACTATGCCCAGTTTATAAAACAGGGATGTAGCAAGTAAGAGTTTAGTCTATAGTCTCGCTTAAAGAGATCTCCTAGTACATGCTATGAGAGAAGAGTTCCAAAGGTAGTGGCAATCAGTCAGCAAACTCCTATGTTGCATATAAACCAAGCCTCATACAATTGCTGTAAAAATAGGTGAGCAGCGCTCGGCGTACATAGTACCTCGGGTAGGTGAACATAGTTTCGAAACTACTCTCTCACATAGGTTATCCCCCCCTGAAATAATAGAATAGCATATGTTCTTTGTGTGAATGCCTCTTTACACATATGCCTATAATCCTGAGTTGCACTGCTTTCTTCTTCTGTATAAAGTACTGGTCCTACTGTCAGCTTCACTTACCTCTGGAACAGGGGTCTCTCAAACATTCTTTAATAAAAGGCATGCTTTCTATAATATTTCCACTTAAAAGGTTGTTGTACTAAAAAAATCAGAACTTGCACATCTTTTGCACTAGAAACAGGAGTTGTTTGAATTTGAATTAAAATTAGCAGGAAAGTTTTGCTACCTAGGTGTTCCTTGCTCACTTGTTGATCGTGCCAACTGCCACAGCCCTTTTGGTAGGCTGGAACATGCCTTCAAATGAGGTGTGGGCAGAAACATTAATTAAAAAATATAATCCAGTTTTAAAAACAATGTACAAACTTTTTCACTTTGTAGTCTATCTCTTACTTCTGGCCCCGTCGGTCTGACGATATATTCTAAAAAGGGGGCGGCCTTGCAACATGCCGACGAGTGGCAATGTGTCTCCCATAGGAAATAAAAGGGATTCCTGCTTCTGCAAAACTCCACCAACATCTCTACTTGTCAGCACTTTCAGCAGGCTGGGGGCTGTATTTGAAGTGTTCCTACGCAGCTCAGACTGTGCTCTCATAGAAGCCAAACACAGTTTACTGTGTAGGAACACTTTAAATAATTCCTGTGTGACCTTACTGTAACTACACCTAGACTACCTGCCTCACACTGTAAAGTCTCGCTACTAAAAAGGTGGCAAGACAAAGATGGCTTGATGCCCTACTCGTAACCTGCACTTCAGAGATTGGAATATATCGCACTGCTGGTGATGTATCCCAATCAAAGTACAGGTTACTCCCCTGGAACACCCGGCTACAACCCACACAACGCCTACACCTACATCATACTCTAGCTAAACTCCCCCTGGAACATCTAGTTAACTCCCTAATACCGCCTACTTCTACATCATGTATTAACTACACTCCCCCGGAATGCCCAGCTAACTCCCACAGACCGCCTACACCTATGTCATGTCTTCCATGTACTCCCCTTGAACTCCCAGCTAACTTCCACAGAACGCATACACGAACATCATGTCTGCCTGACAAACTATACCAAAAAAACTCCCTATGCTATGTCGCTACATTTATATGCAATGTTAAAATGATAAGCATCGTCATATATATAATGCATATTATTTTAAGTATTGTATATCATTTAAAATGTAGTTATTTTTGCTTGTTAATTTTATTATTTTAAACATACATTTATCATTTAAAATATTTCCTCTACTGTAAACTCTCAACAACAGTGTCAACATTTGCATAGGTGCATATAAATCTGTATAATTATATCTTATACTATCACATTAAGCATATGATTGCTTTTCTATAAAATAGTGCAAAACACATTTTTGTGTAGCACATCTACTGCACTGGGCTGAACTTTTCTTTAAAGGAACATGAAACGCACATTTTTTCTTTCATGGTTCAGCTAGAGCATACAATTTTATGTTTAAATATTTTTATTATTATAATATTTCTTGATCGTGTACAATACAAAAAGATTTTAGGAACAAGTTTGATAACATTAGCATATAACAATTCCAACATATCTAAATGATATATCCCCAGTTCTTCCCATATATCTTAAAACACTTCATATTTCCAGTGGACACATTTTTGAATGGAGAGGATCCTGCAAAATAAATCAATTTTCAACTTCTACAAATCGGCTATCTGTATTGGAATCTACTCTAGAAATGTTGTTACATATATATCTTTTTGTGAACCTCTTAAACAGTAATAAAGCAATAAAAGTAGAGTATGCTGAAAGGTTCTTATCTCTAATGATGATCAAATAAATATGGCTCTAGCATAGTTGCCAACAGTCCCTGATTTCCAGGGACAGTCCCTGAATTTTGTTGTATGTCCCTGGATTTTTTTTGTCCCTGGAAATGTCCCTGAAAATCTCTTAGAAGATAGATGATAAATAGATATAGTGTATTATTTAAATATAATTAATTCCTAATGGAATATTATTATTATTGAATGGGTTCACATATTATTTGTCTTTCTAATTTTGATGCTGTGTTGTAAAAATAACCATATGCCCAGAATGTGTTCCAGAGACTGGGTAGGTGTAAGAGCTTGGTGTTGTAATCTGTATAATAAACTATGGATAAGTCTAAATTATACTATTACTTTCAAATGGGTGTGTTTTGATTGCAGAACTGAGTGGGCGGAGCAGTTGAACAGTAGGTCGTCAATACTCCAGTAACCCGCTTGCTTGCTCTGCTGCAAAGTGTCCCTGGAATTTTTTTTTAAATGTTGGCAACTATGCTCTAGAAAGAGCAGTGGGGGGGGGGGGAGAGGGGGGGGAGGGGGAATAGACAGAATTCCCACTCCCAGCGGTCCTCCAAAACCTACAGGAGATGATCGGACTCAGTGCTCAAGAATCAGATTGGGCCACATATTCCATAGAGCATACAATTTTAAAGGGTCACTGAACCCAATTTTTTTTCTTTCGTGATTCAGACAGAGCAGGCAATTTTAAGCAACTTTATAATTTACTCCTATTATCAGATTTTCTTCATTCTCTTGGTATGTTTATTTAAAAAGCAGGAATGTAAGTTTAAATGCCAGACCATTTTTGGTGAACAACCTGGGTTGTCCTTGCTGATTGGACAGCGCCAATAAACAAGTGCTGGCTCCTTAGCTTAGATGCCTTCTTTTTCAAATAACGATAGCAAGAGAACGAAGAAAAATTGATATAAAAAAAAAATTGCTGGCTCCTTAGCTTAGATGCCTTCTTTTTCAAATAAAGATAACAAGAGAACTAAGAAAAATTGATAATAGGAGTAAATTAGAACGTTGCTTAAAATTGCATACCTGAGCAGATCCTGAGCCTGCCTAGGTATCCTTTTCAACAAAGAATACCAAGAAAATAACGCAAATTAGATAATAAAAGTAAATTGGAATGTTGTTTAAAATCACAAGCTCTATCTGAATCATGAAAGAAACAAATTGTTTTTCATATCCCTTTAAATAAAAAGCATTAGTTCTAGGACTAGTTAGCATCATTATAAGCAATTATATAAAGATGAATTATTTCTAATTAGAAGAAAAATGTACCAATAACATTTGCTAGCAATAATGTTGACATGACCAATATTACTATTTTACATTTATAGTGTATTTCTTAATGGCAGCATAGTTAGATCATCGTGAGAATCATGCGCTCAAGTTGTAATAGATTAAGAACATAGTTGTTATAAGTAATTTTACACAATGTGCTATTCGTTTCCATGACAAAATGTGTCCAGTCCTCTAAATTTTGTTTCTTTTGAATAAAAAGTAATTGCATAATTTGGTTTTATAAACACATCTTTAATGTCTCATGATGTTCCTTGACTTTCAAGTCTGACATCTTCACAATGACGAATCAGTGGTTTTGCCCAGCTTTTATCATAGTAAAATTACAGCTCAATTAATATGGCATGAAGGTAAACAAAATGACTGTGGGATATTATCTCAGAGAATAGAAATTAAGTACTAAAAAAAAAAAGTTATTAAAAGGATTAATCATTAAAATGTGATACACTTAATAAAAACCATGACATTACAACAATGTGAACATATGATATGATCCTTATGCAAGAAATACTATTTAAGTTGCCAGTCAATTGTCGACCATATGTTGTCTGAAGAGTCGCTGTAATGTTGACTACTCTGCAAGATGTTTGTATTAAACACTGTAATAAAGATACCAAGATGTGTTTGCTTGAATTGATTTAGGCTGGGAAAAAGCCTAGATGCAAGGGTGGACAAAAATACATTTATCTTAGGGCCCATGAAAAATATAAATTAGATTTTTTATAATCATAAAAAAATATATATATTTTGGAAAACTTTTTTGGCTTTCAGAATGTGTTGATATATGGACCAAAGCTTTGTATTTTGTTTTTAAAAGTGTGGCATTTTTTAATTAAAGTGAATGTAAAGTTGAATGAATGAGTGCCCGTTTTTTAAAAATACTATTAAAAACAGGGGCACTTTCATTCATTAAACTTTACATTGCAGCGGTTTTTTTAAATACTTACCTTTTCCTTTAGGATAGCCAGACCGGTGATACTCCGCCCGCAGCTCCTCTGTACTTACCTCAGCAATGACGAAACCGGCTTCCTCCAATCATGGCATGCACCCCGGAGCGTCCATCTCGTGAGGCCACGCAACAATTGAAGGAAGCCAGTTTCGTCATAGCTGAGGTAAGCACAGAGTAGCTGCGAGCAGAGGATCGCCGGTCTGGGTTTCCTTAAAGGGACACTGAAATTTTTTTTCGTGATTCAGATAGAACATGCAATTTTAAGCAACTTTCTAATTTACTCCTATTATTAATTTTTCTTCATTCTCTTGATTTCTTTATTTTAAAAAGAAGGCATCTAAACTATTTTTTTTGTTCAGAACCATGGAAAGCACTTGTTTATTGGTGGGTGAATTTATCCACCAATCAGCAAGAACAACCCAGTTTGTTCACCAAAAATGGGCCGGCATCAAAACTTACATTCTTGCATTTCAAATAAAGATACCAAGAGAATGAAGACAATTTGATAATAGGAGTAAATTAGAAAGTTGCTTAAAATTGCATGCTCTATCTGAATTACAAAAGAAAAAATTTGTGTTCAGTGTCCCTTTAAGAAAAAGGTAAGTACTTAAAAGAAAACGCTGCAATGTAAAGTTTAATAAATGAAAGTGCCTCTGTTTTTAATAGTATTTTTAAAAAACAGGCACTTATTCATTAAAATTTACATTCACTTTAATGAAATACATTTTACAGTATTGATTATGTTCCTCTTGGGGATTAAACCAGAAGTCACATACATTTTTTGATAGAGTTGAATATTGCATTAAGTCTATTATTAATGGCTTATTTTCTGCCATCTAATAGTTTTTTGTAATGGTATGTAATCTGATGTTTTTTTTTTAACCTTTTATATGTGTTTTTATTGTGCTCGGGTAACTGTTGTATATTACTTTAGTAAAACAGCTCTTGCTAAGGAAAACAAAATCAGCCATTTGCAGATTAGCACACAGTAACTATAAGAACCAAACTAAATTTTATGTAGATTTAAGATTAAATAGGATGCAAGTATAATATTTAAAGTTACATCTTTAATACTGTCTTATTTAGATTTCTTATCTATGTACCATATTGGGAATTTGATTTCACTGTAAATGGCCTTTCAACTTGTGCAATAGTTTTAAAATTATTGTACTAATATTATTTTTTGACAAAACAACTGAAATGCTATCATACTAAGCTTACGTATATGAACTATCTAATCAAGCCTTTGGGGTATATTTAACGTAGGTCGAGCAGACATGATTCACTATAGCGAATCATGTCCACTCAACCTCACTAAATGCCGACAGCATACACTGTTGGCATTTAACATTGCACAAGCATTTCTGGTGAAATGCTTGTGCAATCACGCCCCCTGCTCATCGGTGGCCAATCGCCCGCTAGCAGGAGGTCTCAATCATCCCGTTCGTATCGGATCAGGTTGATTTCAGTCCGCCACCTAACCTTACTACCGCTGCTTCTTAACTTCCGTTTCAGGCGCTAGTCGGAGAAAGCAGCATCCACTGCTTAGTAAATCTATACCTTAGACTGCTGCTCAAGAGTAGATTTGTATTATCAGAGTACAGTATTTATTATTCAGACTTGTGTTTCATTACTGTTAAGGTACAAAACCTACTGACAAGAAAAAAAAAAAATTTCTGGCACGTAGGATGTTGTAAAAGCCCTATTACAGGATGCATCTGTACAACAATAAATAATCAAGTTCAACAATAAAATACTCAAACAGTAAGGTGGCAGCCTCAGTGGCAGCTCAACATGAATACAATTGGTTGCTGGCAACACAACTACAGTCACAAAAAGGTTGACTATAGAAGATAAGCAGAGGTCTTGCTTTTCAGCAAAATCCCACACAGACTGGTGGTGCAAACAGAATTGGTGCAAGCAGCTGCCTCCAGGAAATGACTACAGAAGGTGATGGGGAGGCATATCTTCTAGCGTTTGAACGCTCTGCAACCTGGAAAGCTTGGCCATGAGAACAATGGGCACAAATTATTGTTCCTTACTTGCTGTGTGAGGCCCAAAAACGATTATTAGGATCTGGAAGAGGAAGCTGCTGCTGATTATTCCTGGAAAACACTCTAATAAGGGGGATGCTCTGCAGTGTATAGAGTCAGAGATATCAGGTGAACAATGGACACTAATAACAGACCAAGTGACAGAATCTGAATATAGCAATCCATGTAATTGTAACACTTTAAGTGAAGTTTTTGGTGAGATCAAGCAAATGACCCCTTGTTACCTATTCCACGGACCAGAGTGGTTGATGTAAACGGGGTAACTGCAAAAAATTAACCAAAAGATACTTATCCTTATTCCATCCTTACTTACTGTATTTGGTAACTAAAGGGGGAGGACAGAAATTTTCCCACTCACATAACTTGGGAGGTCATCTGGGAGTGTAGAACACACAGAAAGGGTGCTAAAAAGGTTATTTTGGCCAGAAGTATACACAGACATATAATGGATTAAGGAGTGTATGGCTCATGTCATACTTCTGGTTAGCCAGCACATAGAGAAAGCACAGGGCTCACAGAAGCTGAATTATGACATAATTCAGTATGTTGTTACTATTATATACTATTAAATAAAAAGAGAGAAACGCTCAACCTGGGAATGAACAATAGCATAATAGCTTGTTCTATGGCTAGTTACCACCCAAGTAGCAGCCTCTTTTTGCTCAACATGTGCCTTTCACAGAGAAGTACTTTCCTGAAGCATATCAGTCTGATCCTGACTTCACAGTACAGTCCAGCCCCGAAATACCAGGCAATCCCTCTCTGAACGAGAGAAACAACAAAACCCCAGATGTACGTTTTGGCCCATTGTGCAGCCATATCCCTCTAGGCACACTGAGCAACGGGTCCACGTCTGGATTTCCGCATCACACTTAGGGAGACTTCCCTAAGTGTCATAATTTGCATAAATAAAAAGAGAGAAACGCTCAACCTGGGAATGAACAATAGCATAATAGCTTGTTCTATGGCTAGTTACCACCCAAGAAGCAGCCTCTTTTTGCTCAACATGTGCCTTTCACAGAGAAGAACTTCCCTGAAGCATATCAGTCTAATCCTGACTTCACAGTACAGTCCAGCCCCAAAATACCAGGCAATCCCTCTCTGAACGAGAGAAACAGCAAAACCCCAGACGTACATGTCGGCCTATTGTGGGCCGAATGCCTTAAAGGGCATTCAGCTCTTTTTCGGCCCATTAAAATAAAAAAGCCCTAATCTTAAAAAAAAAACATAACACTAACCCCAAAATCGGTACTCACAGTTGCTGAAGTCCGGTGAACGATTTTCATCCCAGCGGCGAAGCATCTTCATCCAGGCGGCTCCATCTTTATCCATCGCGGGACCGGCATCTTCTTCATGCCTGTAAAGGTCCAAACGGAGGTCCATCAGTACTCCTTTAATATTGGGGTACTGTTCCATTCCTAATGACTGAAAAATTAAAATCAGCCAATAGGAATTAGAGCTCTTAAATCCTATTGGCTGATTTGAACTAGGGCAGCAATTGCTAGGAACACTCAATAAGTACCTCTTTACAAGTTCCTAACTGCTTTAAAGTCACCACTACCCGACTGCAAGGAATGACGTGGAATACTGCTATACCCCAAAACTTGCTTGTAGATGAAATAAAAAAAATTCTTCAGACACCTAAACTTCACCTCCTCCATGCACCGAAGGCAAAGAGAATGACTGGGGGTTGTGGGTAAGGGAGTAATACTTAGCAGTTTAACTGTGGTGCTCTTTGCCTCCTCCTGCTGGCCAGGAGTGATATTCCCAACAGTAATTACTAAAGCCGTGGACTCACCATGTCTTAGGAAAGAAAGGCCATTTTAAGGGCCCTTGGTAGTTTATTATAGATTAGGGTTTTTTTATTTTGGGGTGGGTTTTTTTATAACGGGGTTTTAGAATAGGAATACATTTTATTATTTTGGATCATTTTGTTTGTTATTTTTTTGTAATGGTATTTTTTTTTAATTTTAGTGTTTATTATTTTTTTGTAATTGTAGTTTTAATTTTTTAGTAATCTTAGGTTTTTTTATTTTTAGTAATGTTAGGTCTTTTATTTTTATTTCACAGGTAAGTTTGTATTTATTTTTAAATAGGTAGTTAGTTAATAATTGTAACTTTAATTTAGGTCTATTTAAATTACGTTAAAGTTAGGGGGTGTTAGGTTTAGGGCTTAATAGTTTAATTTAGGTTGTTGCGATGTGGGGGCCGGCTGTTTAAGGGTTTCATAGATTTAGTTAGTGTTGGCAATGTTTGGGAAAAGTGGTTTTGAGGTTAATAGGTTTATTTAGTGTTTGCATTAGTGTCAGCGATGTCAAGGAATTGCTGTCCAGCAGTCTCATAAGCCAAACGAATTATACTTTGTAACCAAAAAGAAAGCTTAGTAGCAGTAGCTTTCTGACCTTTACGTTTCCCAGAGAAACAGACAAAGAGGGCAGAGGACTGGCGAAAATCCTTAGTCACCTGTAAGTAGAATTTAATAGCACGTACAACATCCAAATTGTGTAACAAACGTCCTTTGGAAGAAGAAGGATTAGAACACAGAGAGGTAACCACAATTTCCTGATTAATATTTATATTAGAAACAACCTTAGGAAGGAAACCTAACTTTGTACGAAGAACACCTTATCAGCATGAAAAATAAGATAAGGGGAATCACACTGCAAAGCTGAGAGTGTCTATGGAATGCAACGGATCAAACAGAGTCAGCTGTAAAACATTAAGAACAAGCTTAAGGCTCCAAGGAGAAGGAACAGACTTAAAGACAGGCCTGATTTTGACCAAGACCTGACAAAAAGATTGCAAATCTGGCACATCCGCTAAACGTTTATTTAGTAAAACTGATTATTATTATTATTATACTTTATTTATGAAGCGCCATCATATTTCGCAGCACTGTCCATTGATACAGTTCATTTAAATAAAACAATAATATAAAACTTCTAAGAGACAGGACAAAATTTACAAACACATACAGTAGGAATTGAGGGCCCTATTCCTGTGGGAAATGATAAAGCAGAAATCTGACCCTTCAGGGTACTGACTGACAATCCCTTTTCCAGGCCTTCCTAAAGAAAAAAATAAATTCTAGGAATTCTAATTCTACTCCAAAAGTAGCCTTTGGATTCACACCAATAAAGATATTTACACCATATCTTATGGTAAATCTTTCTAGTAAAAGGCTTGCGAGCCTGAATCATGGTCTCAATGACCGTTTCAGAAAAACCATGCCTAGACAGAATTAAGCATTTAATCTCCAAGCAGTCAGCTTCAGAGAAATGAGATTTGGATGAAGGAAGGGACCCTGAATCAGGAGGTACTTCCTCAGAGGTAGTCTCCAAGGTGGAAAAGAGGACTTCTCCACTAGGTCTGCAAACCAGATCCTGCGAGGCCATGCAGGGGCTATTAGAATCACTGACACCCTCTCCTGTTTGATACGAGCAATGACTCGTAGAAGGAGAGCAAACGGAGGAAACAGATGGCCTGCGGATCTCTTGACCTTGAACCGTACCTTGGAAGCTTGGCGTTCTGACAGGATGCCATCAGATCTAACTCTGGTACCCCCCATTTGAGGACTAAGCTGGAAAACACCTCCAGATGGAGTTCCCACTCCCCGGGATGAAAAGTCTGTCTGCTCAGAAAATCCGTTTCCCAGTTGTTTCCCAGTTGTCTACTCCTGGAATGTGGATGGCAGACAGGAATTGTGGGTCTCTGCCCACTGAAATATCCGAGTAACCTCCTTCATGGGTAAGGAACTCCTCGTTCCTCCCTGGTGATTGATGTAAGCCACAGAGGTTATGTTGTCTGATTGGAACCTGATAAACTGGGCTGAGGCCAAGCCAATAGAGCATTTTAAATCGCCCTCAACTCCAAGATGTTGATGGGAAGAGCAGACTCCTCCCGAGTCCAAAGGCCCTGAGCTTTTAACGAGTTCCAGACTGCTCCCCAGCCCAGCAGGCTGTCGTCCGTGGTCATGATCACCCAGAAAGGTCTCCGAAAGTATGTGCCCTGAGACAGTTGTTTCTGAGAAATTCATTGCGGGAGAGAGTCTCTTGACGACTGATCTAATTCTATTCTCTGAGATAGATCTGCATGGTCGCTATTCCATTGTCTGATCATGCACAACTGGAGAGCTCTCAAATGGGATTGAGCAAAAGGAATGATGTCTATGGAAGCCACCATCAGACCGATTACCTCCATACATTGAGCCACTGAAGTAGGAGCAGTAGCCTGAAAAGAGAGGCAAGGGATCTAGGACATCTTGTATCCAGGCTTGAGAGAACTTCATGCTGATTTGGAATCAGCTGCAGGTTTCTTTGATTGTTTCCCCTTGTTCCAAGACTGATTGGGTTTCCAAGAAGACTTGAATTGTTCCTGCTTGGAAGAAGAAGGGGAAGGCTTTCCTCTAAAGTTACGAAAGGAACGAAAATTACTCTGACGTCCTTTATGCCTATTATTCTTATCTTAAGTTAGAAAAGACCCTTTTCCACCCGTAATATCAGAGATAATTTCTGCCAAACCGAGTCCAAACAAGGTTTTTTCCTTTTAAGGAATTGCAAGAAGCTTGACTTTAGAGGAAACGTCCGCAGACCAGGATTTCAACCATAACGCCTTGTGGGCTAGGACAGTGAAACTAGAAGTTTTAGCTTCTAGTCTAACAACCTGTAAAATGGCATCTGCAATAAAGGAATTGGCCAATTTAAGAGCTTTAATCCTATCTGGAATTTCATCCAAGGAAGTCTCTACTTAAAGAGAATCAGACAAGGCGTCAAACCAATAAGATGCCACACTAGTCACGGTGGCAATACACACCGCAGGTTGCCATTAAAGACCTTGATGAACATAAATCTTTTCAGGGCTGGTGCAAGGATTTTTGTCTATACAGGCGCAGGTGCATTATGACACCCCCCTGCCCCCAATCCCCACCACGACAGTTTTATATATATTGTATTATATATATATATATATATATATATATATATTTATATATTATATATACAGTGGGGCAAAAAAGTATTTAGTCAGCCACCAATTGTGCAAGTTCTCCCACTTAAGAAGATGAGAGAGGCCTGTAATTTTCATCATAGGTATACCTCAACTATGAGAGACAAAATGTGGAAAAAAATCCAGAAAATCACGTTGTTTGATTTGGAAAGAATTTATTTGCATATTATGGTGGAAAATAAGTATTTGGTCACCTACAAACAAGCAAGATTTCTGGCTCTCACAAACCTGTATCTTCTTCTTTAAGATGCTCCTCTGTCCTTCACTCATTACCTGTATTAATGGCACCTGTTTGAACTTGTTATCAGTATAAAAGACACCTGTCCACAACCTCAAACAGTCACACTCCAAACTCCACTATGGTGAAGACCAAAGAGCTGTCGAAGGACACCAGAAACAAAATTGTAGACCTGCACCAGGCTGGGAAGACTGAATCTGCAATAGGCAAGCAGCTTGGTGTGAAGAAATCAACTGTGGGAGTAATAATTAGAAAATGGAAGACATACAAGACCACTGATAATCTCCCTTGATCTGGGGCTCCACGCAAGATCTCACCCCATGGGGTCAAAATGATCACAAGAACGGTGAGCAAACATCCCAGAACCACACGGGGGAACCTAGTGAATGACCTGCAGAGAGCTGGGACCAACGTAACAAATGCTACCATCAGTAACACACTACGCCGCCAGGGACTCAGATCCTGCAGTGCTAGACGTGTCCCACTGCTTAAGCCAGTACATGTCCAGGCCCGTCTGAAGTATGCTAGAGAGCATTTGGATGATCCAGAAGCGGATTGGGAGAATGTCATATGGTCAGATGAAACCAAAGTAGAACTGATTGGTAGAAACACAACTCGTCGTATTTGGAGGAGAGATAATGCTGAGTTTCAACCAAAGAACACCATACCTACTGTCAGTGACGTGCAGTGACGTCAGAGGCTGGTGAGGCAGTGGCTAGGATACACCTTCATTCTTTAGATATCCTTTGTTGAAGAAATAGCAATGCACATGGGTGAGCCAATCACATGAGGTATCTATGTGCAGCCACCAATCAGCAGCTACTGAGCATATTTAGATATGATTTTCAACAAAGGACATAAAAAGAATGAAGAAAATTAGATATTAGATGTAAATTGGAAAGTTATTTAAATTTGCATATGGGTTTCATATGGGTTTCATGTCCCTTTAAATGGTGTCTTGGAAAACTGGTCAACTTAGTAAACATCTGATTTTAGTCTAAAAGGATTGTAACAGAAACTCTTGCCAGATAACACAATGCTTGCTCTGATTATGAGATCTAGAAATCCATGCCCATTAAAATATGTTTAAAACATACTTTTTACTTTAATGCTGCAAATTATGCTTATAGATTCTTTCATTACATAAGGGATGAGAGTCAGAGGGGGAGGAAGAGAGACAGAGAGAGAAAGAGACCATGGGGGAGAACAACACATAAGGAGAGAGATGGATAGATAGAGAGACACACACACACACACACACACAAGGGGGGGGGGGACCACTACATTTTAAAGTAATAAAACAGCAGAGCTACAGAGAGTTCAGAAAATGAGTCTATAATTTAGTGTGAAGTACAGAGGCAAGCTGCTAAGTTAGTGGGTGTAAAGTTTGAGTAAACAAAATACAAAAACGACCCTGCTGTAAAAGAGTAAAAAAAAACACTAAACCACATTCATTAAATTATCATTTTTACTAACAGAATCCCTTTCAGTAAAATCTTACTTTAATAAGATGTGGCTGAAACACTGCTCTCTGTGCCTCTTTTCCTGCTCTGTAAGGATTCAGGAAGTGACAGTGGCACATTCCACTGCACTTAGAGGGGAAGAACAGAACTCTCTTTTTCACTTTAGCAAAGCTAGCAGGTTCACAGGACAGCAACAAAATATAAGAAAGTTGTTTTTTTCCGTTTTTGTTTTGTTTTATATGATTTAACATCCAGCCTCAACCCTAAGTTCCACTTACTAATGCCTCTCACTGGATTGGTTCAGCCCAAATAGGACTGCCACCTGCATCCAGTAGGTGGCACAGCATGTTGTGTAATGGTGGGCAGACCTGCTTGTGCCTCTCCATTGCAAAACATATAGCTGTGAGAAAAAAAAATGCTGGGGAAAAAAAAAATTATTTTTTTTTTAAAGCCAATAAAAAAAAATATATTTTTGCCCATATGAGAGGTGAAGCACTGCCTCTAGTGACTGCACATCACTGCCTACTGTGAAGCATGGGGGTGGCAACATCATGCTTTGGGGCTGTTTCTCTGCAAAGGGAACAGGACGACTGATCCGTGTACATGAAAGAATGAATGGGGCCATGTATTGTGAGATTTTGAGTGCAAACCTCCTTCCATCAGCAAGGGCATTGAAGATGAAACGTGGCTGGGTCTTTCAGCATGACAATGATCCCAAACACAGCGCCTGGGCAACGAAGGGGTGGCTTCGTAAGAAGCATTTCAAGGTCCTGGAGTGGCCTAGCCAGTCTCCAAATCTCAACCACATAGAAAACCTTTGGAGGGAGTTGAAAGTCTGTGTTGCCCAGCGACAGCCCAAAAACATCACAGCTCTAGAGGAGATCTGCATGCAGGAATGGGCCAACATACCAGCAACAGTGTGTGACAAACTTGTGAAGACTTACAGAAAACATTTGACCTCTGTCATTGCCAACAAAGGATATATAACAAAGTATTGAGATGAACTTTTGATATTGACCAAATACTTATTTTCCACCATAATGTGCAAATAAATTCTTTCCAAATCAGACAATGTGATTGTCTGGATTTGTTTCCACATTTTGTCTCTCATAGTTGAGGTATACCTATGATAAATATTACAGGCCTCTCTCATCTTTTTAAGTGGGAGAACTTGCACAATTGGTGGCTGACTAAATACTTTTTTGCTCCACTGTATATTATATATATATATATATATTATATATATTATATTTATATATATATATATATATATATATATATATATATATATATATATATATATTATATATATTATATTTATATATATATATATATATATATATATTATATATATTATATTTATTTATATATATATATTATATATATTATATATAAATATATATTATATATTTATATATATAGCAGATAGCAGCTCCCCTCCCCCCACCCAGAAATTACACCTGACCTGGGGTAACCTGGGTTCTCATCTTCACTTATCATAACATAAGTCAAGTCAAGTGAATATGAAGTGAATAGTGTGGTGATCTCATGTCTCTGTACATAGCCTAGGCTCTCAAAAAAAAAATATGTGACAACCATTACCTACCTCTCTCTCACTGTCTCACATTTCAGTTACACAGAGGCGCCGGTCTCTCTGGCCATCTGGGGGGGGGGTGAGTGGGCTTCCCTTACGTGGCTCCCTCCCTCAATTTCAACATCTGATACATCATAGAAGACAGTGACTGTGACACTGTCAGTACAGTAATCTATAGTCACAATTTGGGCGCCAGCATCCTTGTGTGTTGTTTCCCTCGCAACAGCTCCACACTGTCTGAGCCGCCTCCAGCCTCTCACATGACGTCACTTGACTGACAGACGGTCCAGACCAGTCAGCATACTCAACCGTTTTTATGCCAAGTCAGTGCCGAACAGATGCGATACGACGCAGGCAAACAGCAAGTGTGACTTGAACGGAGGAGGAGCTCTATGAACTGTCTGTCTGTGCCCAGTGACCAGAGTGCCAACATGCTCAGCGCTTGGGCCCACCTGACCCCCACCCCACCCATCATGAATAAAGCTGTCACAGTGTCCTGAGAAGAGTATGAGTGACAGTGCTGTGTGTGTGCCGTTTGCGCTTGTGCACACATATATTTTTTTAAAGTAATCAAGCAGCTGATTTGTTGAATGCTGACGCCTGCTGGGGACGCCTAAGGCGGCTGCAAAGTCGCCTTACATTGGCCTGAATCTTTTTCAAATAAGCCTCCAGCTTCTTGTCCATCGGATCCTTAAAAGAGCAGCTATCCTCAATAGGAATAGTGGTTCTCTTAGCCAGAGTGGAAATGGCCCCTTCAACTTTGGGTACAGTATACCAAGGGACTTTAATGAAGTCCTTGACAGGAAACATTTTCTTAAACATGGGAGACGGGGAAAAAGACACCCCTGGTTTCTCTCATTCCTGTGAGATAATCTACCTAGCACGGTCCGGCACAGGAAAAACCTCAGAAGTGGATGGTTAATCAAAGAAACTATTAAGTTTACTAGATTTCTTAGGAGCGACAACGACAGGGGCATCAGAGTCATCTAAAGTAGCTAAAACCTTCTTTAACAAACAAAGGTGTTCAAGCTTAAATCTGAAGGATACCACCTCAGTCTCAGAAGAAGGAATTATACTGTCCAAATCTGAGATTTCACCCTCAGAAAGTCCTGATGTATCTTCCTCATCAGACTTATGAGAAAGGGCAATTTGGGAAGCAGAACTAAGGAAAGGCACCTTACTTTCTGAATTTTTAGATTTCCTCTTGTGTTTTCCCTGTAATCTAGGAATGGCAGCTAATGCCACAGATACCGCTGAAGATACCTGGGTAGCAATTTCTGCGTTTAAATAAACTCCACTAGGAGTTATAGAGGAACTGCAGGGCACTGCATGTGATGCCATTGAGGCTTGGAACATAGCAGGAGAAAGCTGAGGTATTATTTTAACAGCATCATCCTGAGAGACATTAGGCTCAAAAATTTTACTTTTATTTTGCAAATTTTTCTTGACACATGAAGAACAAAATTGTATAGGAGCTGCAATTTGTGCATCTAAACATAAGTATGAATTTATGAGAGCATGCTCTTGCTCCATATCAGATATGTTGTGAAACAGTAAATAAACTTGTACAGATAAGTTTCAAAGATTTTAATATTCAATTAAAATAAGGCAAGAAAAAAATACACTTTAAATTTTATCCCAAATTAGGATCGATCCCCAGCTAAAATTATGTGAGAAAAGTTAAGAAAAAACATTTAATAAACATCAAATAAACTTCTAAAATACCCCTCAGGCAACCCCTCACCTCAATTACTGAGGTGCCTTACCATTACCAATTAAGACCGGATCACCCAGAAATGGAGAAAAGCAACTTTTTCCTCAGAAACGTTATGAAGTAAAGCCGGTCATGTGACCACAACTGCCATGCTCAAATTACTGCTGCAACACAGAGAGGCACCACTTCCTGGTACACTGAGTACCAGAAATATCATTTTTTTCAAACCTGACAGTTTCAAATGGCATTGTTTTATTTTAAAGCAAAAGGAAAATGAATAAACTGCTGAAATAGAAAATGCAGCCTTACTTTCAGTTTAAACTTGTATTGTTTTATCAAGTAAATATGTGTCAGAAAATAAATCCTAATAAAAACATTTTACCCTTTCTTTTTAAAAGAGTTTAAATGTTAGTCTCACACATGCTACAGTGCTTGCTTCATGCCACAGTGTAACCCATACAACAGGATTATCTATGTCCCAATAAAAAAGCAGTGTCTTTTAATTTGTTAAGTGCATGGTCTCCCCAACTGGAAGAAAAAGCACTTACTTGCTCCACTGACCGGCATGTAGACAGTTACAAGGTATGAGAGGACACAGTTCCTCACAGAGACCTTTGAAAAAGAAAGAACAGAGTAGCCAACTCTGGCTTTCTAAACTAGGGCAGCAATTGTTAGGAAAACGCAGTAAGTACCTCTTTACAAGTTCCTAACTGCTTTAGAAGCCACCACTACCCAACTGCAAGGAATGATGTGGAATACGGCTATACCCCAAAACTTGCTTGTAGATGAAATCAAAAGTTTTCTTCAGACACCTAAACTTCACCTCCTACATGCACCGAAGGCAACGAGAATGACTGAGGGTTGTGGGTAAGGGAGTGATACTATAGCAGTTTAACTGTGGTGCTCTTTGCCTCCTCCTGCTCGCCAGGAGTAATATTTCCAACAGTAATTATTCAAGCCGTGCACAATATCTTAGGAAAGAAAGTGAAGAAGATGCTAGAATTTCATATTATGAAAAAAGACTAGATTTCTTTCCACAATTGATCTCACAAAAGATTGTTTTCATTTACTTCTAACAAAGAGGGCCAGAGAGAAAATAACATTTTCCAGTACAAGGTGATTTGTATGTATATATGTGTGTAAGAATTCACAAACATACACATATGTATGTACACACAATACATACATACACATATACTGTATACCTAATTAAATTCAAAGACACATATAGTACACTTTTGAGTCTTTCCAGTCCAACACCTTGTCACACATTTCAATAAATAATAAACACCTAGTTTATTTTTTATATGTGTGTATGTGTGAATTATTTCTCTTGTAAGATGTATCGAGTCCACGGATTCATCCATACTTGTGGGATATTCTCCTTCCCTACAGGAAGTGGCAAAGAGAGCACCCACAGCAGAGCTGTCTATATAGCTCCTCCCTTAGCTCCGCCCCCCAGTCATTCTCTTTGCCTGCTTAACTGCTAGGAAGGGTAAAGTGAGTGTGGTGACAAAAATGTTAGTTTTTATTTTCTCAAGCAAAAGTTTGTTATTTTAAATGGTACCGGTGTGTACTATTTACTCTCTGGCAGAAAAGGGATGAAGATTTCTGCAAGGAGGATGATGATCTTAGGATTTTGAAACTAAGATCCACTGCTGTTCTCACAAGGGCTGAAGAGTACAGGAAAACTTCAGTTGGGGGAACGGTTTGCAGGCTAAACTGCATTAAGGTATGTTCAGTCTATTTTTTTCTAGACAGACTGTGTTATTTCTAGAAAAGGCTGGCAATATCCCCATGAAGGAAAGTTAAGCTGTATTCAGTAAAAAATCCAAGCTTGCATAAAGGGCTCATTTGTTACAGATAGGAAAAAACGTTTTGGTTTTATTGCAAATATAACGTTTTTTGAGGGACTTTAAAGGGTCTTTGTGGCTTGTTTAAGGGTTATTAACCCACATGGCTAGTTTATGAAACACTCTGTTGTGTTTCTTTTAGGCCCCATAACATCGAGTGAGGTGGGAGGGGCCTATTTTCGTGCCTCAGTTGCGCAGTTTCTTTACCTCAGAAGCATCCAGCTACTTCTCCAGAGGTTCCTACTGTATTTGATGGCTGTAAAGAAGTTTTTTCCCCACAAATCGTTCCTAAAGGGCAGGTAGGCGCCACAGCAGAGCTGTGGCAAGGTGCTGAATGTTATTTTACTGGTTTTGACGTTTTTTTCAATCCGTTTTTTACATTAAGGGGTTAATTGTTTATTTGCATAGTGGTGCAAAGTTACTAAGGCTTTATGATGCTACTGTAAAAATTTTGTTTTGTTTACTGCTTTTTTACACTGTTTTGCAGAGTTTGTGCAGCTTTTTTTCTCTTAAAGGCACAGTACCGTTTTTGTTTAAAGTGTTATTTACTTTGATTAAAGTGTTTTCCAAGCTTGCTTGTTACATTACTAGCCTGTTTAACATGTCTGACACCAAGGAAAATCCTTGTTCAATGTGTTTAGAAGCCATTGTGGAACCCCCTCTTAGAATGTGTCCCACTTGCACTGATATGTCTATAAATTATAAAGAGCATATTTTAGCACTTAAAAATATTGCAATAGATGATTCTCAGACAGAAGGAAATGAGGGTTTAGCATCTAGCTCTCCCCAAGTGTCACAACCAGTAACGCCCACACAAGTGACGCACAAGTGACGAAGTACCTCTAGTGCGTCAAATTCATTTACTTTACAAGACATGGACACAGTTATGAATAAAACCCTCACAGAGGTTTTCTCTAAACTGCCTGGTTTACAAGGAAAGCGTGACAGCTCTGGGTTAAGAACAAATGCTGAGCCATCTGACGCTTTAGTAGCCGTATCCGATATACCCTCAAAATGTTCTTAAGTAGGGGTAAGGGATTTGTTATCTGAGGGAGAGATTTCTGATTCAGGAAAGACGCTCCCTCAGACAGATTCTGATATGACGGCCTTTAAATTTAAGCTTGAACACCTCTGCTTATTGCTCAAGGAGGTATTAGCTACTCTACACGATTGTGACCCTATAGTGGTCCCAGAGAAATTGTGTAAAATGGACAGATACTTAGAGGTTCCTGTTTACACTGATGTTTTTCCAGTCCCTAAGAGGATTGTGACTATTGTTACTAAGGAGTGGGATAGACCAGGTATTCCGTTCGCTCCCCCTCCTGTTTTTAAGAAAAGGTTTCCCATATCTGACACCATGCAGGACTCGTGGCAGACTGTTCCTAAGATGGAGGGAGCTATTTCTACTCTTGCTAAGCGTACAACTATACCTATCGAAAGACAGTTGTGCTTTCAAAGATCCTATGGATAAAAAATTAGAGGGTCTCCTAAAGAAAATGTTTGTTCAAGGTTTTCTTCTCCAACCTATTGCATGCATTGTTCCTGTAACTACTGCAGCTGCTTTCTGGTTTGAGGCTCTAGAAGAGGCTCTCCAGGTGGAGACTCCATTAGAGGATATTATGGATAGAATTAAGGCCCTTAAGTTGGCTAATTCTTTCATTACAGATGCCGCTTTCCAAATGGCTAAATTAGCGGCAAAGAATTCAGGTTTTGCCATTTTAGCATGCAGGGCATTATGGCTTAAGTCCTGGTCTGCTGATGTGTCATCAAAATCTAAATTGTTGAACATCCCTTTCAAAGGAAAGACCCTATTCGGGCCTGCACTGAAAGAAATTATTTCAGACATCACTGGAGGGAAAGGCCATGCCCTCCCTCAGGATAAAACAAATAAGATGAGGACCAAACAAAATAATTTTCGTTCCTTTCGGAACTTCAAGGGTGGTCCCGCTTCAGCTTCCCCTGCAGCAAAGCAAGAGGGGAATTCTGTCCACTTCAAGTCAGTCTGAAGACTCTCTCTCTCTCTTCGCTCAGGCATGGGCAAGAGATGTTCATGATTCCTGGGCTTTAGAAATTGTGTCCCAAGGATATCTTCTGGACTTCAAAGACTCCCCCCCAAGGGGGAGATTTCACATTTCTCAATTGTCTGCAAACCAGGCAAAGAGAGAGGCGTTCTTACGCTGTGTAGAAGACCTACATACCATGGGAGTGATCCGCCCAGTTCCAAGAGCGGACTTCTCATCCGGGGGAGTGGGAGCTCCATCCAGAGGTGTTTGCCCAACTGACTCAGCTATGGGGCACACCAGAATTGGATCTGATGGCGTCCCGACAGAACGCCAAACTTCCTTGTTACGGGTCCAGGTCCCGGGATCCCCAGGCGGTACTGATAGATGCTCTAGCAGTGCCCTGGTCCTTCAATCTGGCTCATGTATTTCCACCATTTCCTCTCCTCCCACGTCTGGTTGCCAGAATCAAGCAGGAGAGAGCTTCGGTGATTCTGATAGCGCCTGCGTGGCCACGCAGGACTTGGTATGCAGACCTGGTGGACATGTCATCTGTTCCACAGTGGACTCTGCCAATGAGGCAGGACCTTCTAATCCAAGGTCCATTCAAGCATCCAAATCTAATTTCTCTGCATCTGACTGCTTGGAGATTGAACGCCTGATTCTATCAAAGCGTGGTTTCTCTGAGTCGGTCATTGATACCCTGATTCAGGCTAGAAAGCCTGTCACCAGGAAAATCTATCATAAGATTTGGCGCAAATATCTTTGTTGCTGTGAATCCAAGGGTTACTCATGGAGTAAGATTAGGATTCCTAGAATTTTGTCCTTTCTCCAAGAAGGATTGGAGAAGGGATTATCAGCTAGTTCCTTAAAAGGACAAATATCTGCTTTGTCTATTCTTTTACACAAACGTCTGGCAGATGTCCCAGATGTTCAAGCGTTTAGTCAGGCCTTGGTCAGGATCAAGCCTGTATTTAAACCTGTTACTCTGCCATGGAGCCTAAACTTGGTTCTTAATGTTCTTCAAGGGGTTCCGTTTGAACCTATGCATTCCATAGATATTAAGCTTCTATCTTGGAAAGTTTTGTTTTTAGTAGCTATCTCCTCGGCTTGAGTTATCTGCTTTACAGTGTGACTCACCTTACCTGGTTTTCCATGCAGATAAGGTGGTTTTGCGTACCAAACCTGGGTTTATTCCTATGGTTGTTTCTAATAGGAATATCAATCAGGAGATTGTTGTTCCTTCTCTGTGTCCTAATCCTTCATCAAAGAAGGAACGTATGTTGCACAATCTTGATGTGGTTCGTGCTTTAAAGTTCTACTTACAAGCAACTAAAGATTTCCGTCAAACATCTTCATTGTTTGTTGTTTATTCTGGTAACTGGAGAAGTCAAAAGGCTACGGCTACCTCTCTTTCCTTTTGGCTGAAAAGCATCATCCGTTTGGCTTATGAGACTGCTGGCCAGCAGCCTCCTGAAAGAATTACTGCTCATTCTACTAGAGCAGTGGCTTCCACATGGGCTTTTAAAAATGAGGCTTCTGTTGAACAGATTTGTAAGGTGGCGACTTGGTCTTGGTCACACTACCAAATTCGATACTTTTGCTTCTTCGGAGGCTATTTTTGGGAGAAAGGTTTTACAAGCAGTGGTGCCTTCCATTTAGGGTACCTGTCTTGTCCCTCCCTTCATCCGTGTCCTAAAGCTTTGGTATTGGTATCCCACAAGTATGGATGAATCCGTGGACTCGATACATCTTACAAGAGAAAACAGAATTTATGCTTACCTGATAAATTTCTTTCTCTTGTGCTGTATCGAGTCCACGGCCCGCCCTGTCTGTTTAAGACAGGTAGTATATTTTTAATTAAAAAACTTCAGTCACCACTGCACCCTATAGTTTCTCCTTTTTCTTCCTAGCCTTCGGTCGAATGACTGGGGGGCGGAGCTAAGGGAGGAGCTATATAGACAGCTCTGCTGTGGGTGCTCTCTTTGCCACTTCCTGTAGGGAAGGAGAATATCCCACAAGTATGGGTGAATCCGTGGACTCGATACATCACAAGAGAAAGAAATTTATCAGGTAAGCATAAATTCTGTTTTTTTATATGTTATATATATATATATATATATATTAGCGCTGCGGAATCTGTTGGCGCTCTACAAATAACCGATAATAATAATAATAATAATAATATATATATATATATATATATATATATATATATATATATATATATATATATATATATATATATATATATATATGTTTTGTTATACTTTTTATCTAGCCCTAACACTTTACTTCAGGTCTATAGGCATGCTAAACTTTTTATTGCTATTATGTGTTGCGCTAGTGCATAACACATAACTCACTGCTTATAATATGAGAGATGTTAGTGTGCCCCACAATATCTATATAAAGTATAGGGCGGGCTCACTTTTTTTTACTTTCTGCGATGAGATTTTTTTTTAGTGAAAATTTTTCTGCAGGTCATTTTTAAATCAAATTCAATTATAAATTAGGCAGTTACACTAAAGCACCAGTTAACTTGCAACATGTTAGTTAAATGGAGAATAAAGCAATATTTAAAGTTCTATAATATAGTGCAATAGTTGAAAATTGCATTGCAAATTAGCTGCAGACATAATCCAACATAGAAGTAGTAATAAAAAAGGTGCATTGCTCATACAAACATCTTACATTCAGAAAAAACAGCTTTGCAAACAGTTAAAGGCTAGGGAATGGGCTTGAAACAATCTCTGAGAGCCAGTCAATCAATGCACTACTGCTTTGCAGCGCTACTGCATATTTCACTGTTCACTTAAAACAGCACTTTGCTCTGGATGAACTGTGATAAGGAAAACTTACACCTACAGTGCAGCCAGAGCACAGCTCTAATGTGGAGCAGCGCTGAAAAGTTAAATCGCTAATAATTCCTGCATGTATCCTGTTCTTTCTTCAGACATGCTGCATTTTCTGCGATGACATCTCAGATCACTGCATGTTCTGCCTTGGGGATTAGCTTAGCTTTCTTTCTCTGCTTCTCCCTACCTTCAAACAGGCTCTTTTAGTGCCTGAAGATCTAAAACTTTCTGCTCTGGTGAGATTACCAAAGAAGTCTTGTCAGTACTGCAAGCTCCCTGTTTGTCTTTCAATGCAGGGTTCTGCATGTGATTGAGAGACACCTGCATTATAATATATTAAAATATTTTGTGTGATTTTTCTCTATGACGGCGAGCTTCTGATCATCATGCCCTTACTGTTTATAAATATTTTGTGGTGGAATAATAGGTATATATGTAAGAAGGGGACTCTGCAGACATCAGGGAGAGTTTCTACCTATTCCAGAGGGCCACAAGACATTGAGACATTTTAACCACAAGCACTGAACAAGTAGAAATGTTCAAAACACACCTGACACATGAAATACCATTGCATCTATTTTATTTGAATGGAAACATGAAAACATATGTGGCATATATGGTTGACATAGGAATGGAATACTGAATAATAAGGTTATGAGAGAAGCAAGTTTAATACTATGTGAAAACAACCAGGAGATTAAAAAAAAAAAAAAGTGTTGAGTTTAATTTTTTTTTTGTATCTTTTAAGGCATCATCTAATTTTCAAACAAACAAAAAATAGTTGTACTAAAAGACAGGAACACAGTGGAATAGAGCAACAAATGTCAGGATCTGCTTCCTACCTCCTCCTCCAAGTTGTCAAAACATCAATAGCAAAACCCTTGCGGCACAATCAGGTGTCCTGATATATTACAGAGAAATAAAACAAACAAAATTCAAATTTTGGGGAAAATTTATTGACAGTGAATTGACACAATTTGAACTTCTTTCGAGCTCGAAGGAATTGCACATCTAATGAAGATTTCATCCAAGAATCAAGAGTTAACAAAACGATTCACTGATAGAGGCTACCCAAAGAAACTGATCAGTCATGCATACCAACGCCAACGTGATCAGTCTCAAGAGGATAGCATTTTCAATTTCTCTATTAGCAAATAAAAAAAAATGACAGGACTGCAAGATAAGATTCGGTTCATAACAGGATATAATTAAAAGTGGGAGGATATAAGGAAAATAATGAAACGGTATTGGCACATTCTTCAAACAGATTCCAAACGTAACCAAGTTTTAACCCCTCAACCCTTAATGACAGCATGTAGGGCACCAAACCTACGTGATAACCTAGTACATAGTCACTACATTAAACCACAGAATAGTCCTAACTGGTTGAACAAAATTAGCATGACAGTAAGGGCAAGATTTACAGGATTAGAACCAAAATTACCTGTAGGACTGAAGGATTAGTGTATTTGGCGAAGTGTATCTGTCCCCTATACTATGTGGGTAAGACTACAAGAGCCCTTCGCTACCGCACCTTAGAACATAAAAGAGATATTGAACATGAATCAGTTACATCAAGCATAGCGAGGCATTTCACAAAATACCATATTTCTTCACCACGCAATTTTAGAATTATTGGCATTGATAGGGTTAACTTGGGAATCAGAGGTGGCAATATGGATAGAATATTGCTACAACGTGAGAGCAAGTGGATCTTCAATTTAGGGACGCTTGCGCCTTATGGCCTTAATGAAGAGAATAATTTGGGTCACTTTCTGTAAATATAAAATAATTTGTATGAAATTTGATGAAATAGAGTACCAAATTAATAATTTAGGTTAGTCTAATTAAATAATAACTTGCAAAATAGCTGATTTAACAGAGTCCAAATGAACAAATTGTGATAAATATTTATTTAATAAAAATTAAGATATAACAATATCACTGTCACTTTAAGGGAACCATACGGTTACAATACAATATGCACCAATTATTGTTAATAGTAACAGATATGTATATAATAGTATATAGAAGCATGAATACTAATAAGTAACTATTTGTTGGATCTCAATATTATATACTGTATTAGATAGGAACCTATATTCACAGGCAGCACTTCCGGAGGTGGTTGCACATTCATTAGCCTTAAAAAAGGGCAATGTCAAACTTTTCAATATACTAGCCCGGATGAAGCCAAACTTTTGGTGAAACGTACGTCGGCGATCAACTCAGTTTTATTCTGAGTATTGGGAGGAACTACACAACTTGCTATTGTTGGTGGATCGTTGGATCTATTTGTCACTGTATATCTCAGCGGTGTGAGAGTGTAGAAGGAGATGGTGTTGGGACGTTGACACTGAATCCCTCCGCGGCAAGCCTATACCGTGGTTACCTGGTTTCCGGCCGTGTATGAGAGGTCGAGCTCCTTCCAGGATCACTTCCACCTTTTACCACATGTCAGCGGCTACCTTTAAACAGGTCTGTGAAATCTTACAAACACAAGGCAACCACAGCAACGTGTTTTTGCATCAACTATCTTATGGATTACAATACCTCTTTTTTCCTATCAATGGTTTGTGCAGTCCTAGGATTAATTGCTGGTACACTAATGGACATTCAACAATAAGTATAAACATTTATTACTGAAGATTGCCGTGTTTTGTGTATAGATATATGCTAGCCGCTAGCATTTTGCAACTAATGTGTATTTTTCCTCTTTTTGTTAATTATTATTGGTGCATGTTAGGTAGGAGAGTGTTACCTTACCTGACTAGTTTGATGTTTATTTCTATGTTCACTGTGCACAGTAGGGTTGTTACAGTGTATTTATGCGCAACAATCAAAGTAAAAGTTTAACTGACTAAGAGTGCTGTTATAAGGTATCTTTATTTCTTGTATATTATTACAATTTAAACTTCTGTCATGAATTTTTTAAAATGTATTTTTACAGAATGAACAAAGGTTGATACATTTTAATACGTTCACCTAAGATGCACTATAAGTTGCATTTTTTTTTTAATGTTTTAAAATGTTTAAATAATTTATAGTAAATGTACAACCCTTAATGTGTTCTTAGATTCTAGCAAAGTCAAAAGGACTAGACTGGAAAAGCCTGATGAAGCTTGAAGCTGTCCAAAGTAAACTTGGGTTCACCCTTGAAGACATTCTGGCTGTTGTGGAGGAAGTTCTTCATCCAGAGCCATACAAGCGAGAAGAAATTTGTGAGTGTTTGGGAATTAGTTTAGAAGAGCTTCGTACAACCATCCTGAGCCAAAACACACAAGATGGTAAGTCTGAGGATAAGTCGCTTGATTTAAAGAGTGGGACTTAGAATTTGATAGTTAATCTTAATATCTAAATTACATTTCCTTCAAAGATATGGAGTTAAAGCATTCCGTTAAATCTTAAAAAAACACTAAGACTGTGTTACTCGATACAGTATGCTAAATAAAAGGGTCGCAGACTGAGGACCATGTATAGAACCAGACCAAGTGTACTTTCGTATCTTACTTAACAAATGAGCTTTCCGTTCATGCTTGCACTGTGCATCAACATTTGATAGCCTCTTCATATTTGCATTAAAGCAGCAGTTTTGGAGCTGAGCTTTGGTGTGAAAGAGTCTGTACCCAATACTAATAAAAGGAAACTAATTGTGATATGTAGCTGCATACGCAAAGTTTCCCAAATTTTTTTTAAAAGAACAAAATTAGTTTTAGTTATTAGAATCACATACTAATGGCAGTAGTACATTTTTTTAATATAATTTTTATTGAGGCTTAAACATAAGATTAATAAACATTAAGCTACGGATTTGTAGCAGAATTACACTTTGCAATCATGTCTTAACATTAAAAAAGGTCCCGATACAGCATACTATGTCAGGATTAAACTACTTGCTAAGTAAAAATGATAGATTTTTGGAACAATGCATGTCTCAACAAAAATTAGAGGACTTAGAATATTATAATAATGACCATACAATAACTAATGAAATAATGGAAACATAAATTTAATATTTAAATGGCAGTTTTATAACTAAAGATAAGAATAACACTACTAAAATATGTCATATAATGGGAAAGACTTCTGTATTTAGTAAAAGGACGCATTTTGTACCTAGAAAAAATAAAATTACAGGTGGCCCTCGGTTTACGCCGGTTCAATTTGCGCCGTTTCAGAATAACAACCTTTTCTTTCAGTCATGTGACTGCTATTGAAAAGCTTTGGAAAGCAGTGCACTAATTAAAATAGCCAGTAGGTGGAGCTGTCCGCTTGTTTTGCAGCAAAGGTATGCAACTTAACAGACTGAAATTGATCTGTGTACACAGAGCAGACATTAGCTATCGAGCAACAAGATTTAGCAGCCACTTCCCTATTATCTTCCTGACCAGCTGCATGAGGTGAGGGTGCCTAACTGCCTATTAATCACTGCAGATTGAAATGCATAGAATAGGTGCAGACCCAATATTATCTAACACGCTAACAATGCAGGGAACTGATTGCAGAAAAATGCAAGTAAAAAAACGTTTTTTGTTCATTAAACTTAGTTTGATGATGATGCAGTCTGTTGTGTGATTATTTAATTAGGTGCTGTCATTAAACTTAGTTTGATGATGATACAATCTATATTATTAAATTTATAATGCTGTTTAGCATTTAAAGTCTTCATTTCAAATCTTTAAAAATAATGTATTAGGTGTTACTTATGACAATTTTGAGAGGGGCCTGGAACCTAACTCCCTCACTTCCCATTGACTTACATTATAAACTGGGTTTCAATTTACAACGGTTTCGATTTACAACCATTCCTAATCACGGCGTAAACTGAGGGTTACCTGTATGTATATACTGTATGTATGTATATATATATATATATATATATATATATATATATATATATACACTGTAGCCGGTGGCCTAGCACTCCTTCCACACCTGTGTTGCCAATGCCTGGGTGCTATCCTCAATTAGGAAGTATAGAGCAATTGTGTAGATGGAGGGCACTCACAGGACTTTATTCAATAAGTATTCTTTATTCATATTACTAATTTCATATCTTAGAGAATGTCGACGTTTTGGCTTATCTTGAGGCCTTCTTCAAGACAGTTTCATAATCTAAAAAGCATAAGCATAAAAAACAAGCAATAAAAATCACAGTAGACATAACATAATATCTATCTGTACACCAGTGACAGCCCTCCACCAGAGAGAGATTGTTATCCACCTCCACCAAAAACCTACGAATATTAACAGAGCCCAGTATAAGAGCTCACAAAATTAAAAGCCAGGGTACCAAACGAATGGTAAAGAATTTGAAGACAGAACCAAGACAAGGGAGAGTAGAAAAACAACAAGGAAGAAAAATACAAAGATAGAGACAAGGAGACCTAAGCATTTATTGAGACCAACAGAATCTCCACAAGGAAATAGTCACTACTGTTATCAACAGTACACCAACACTAGTTAAGTAATGGACACGCTTAGACCATAAGCAAGAAACCAATCAAAGCAATAATGCAGTCTGCAAGTAGATATCAAATACGAGAATAATAGCCATATAGTACCGTCCACCGCTCCTGTTCACATTGAATGTTGGGGACAAAATACAACGTCATAAACACAAGTAGACATACTCAAAACCAAGTGCAGAAAACAGTAAAAACCCAAAGCCAATCAATGGGCCAGGGGGGGAGGGGTGTGGAACGGTGAAGACCAAATATACACAAAGGTTTAAAGAAGAGCCGCTTCCAGAGCCTTAGCTGCTTCAACACTAATTCCATACGAACTGCAACTACAGCCCTTTTCAAGAGAGGGGGAGATGAATCAAAGCAATCATGTTTAGAAAAACTGAGAACACCGTATTCAACATTCTCAAGTCACTACAAACTTTACAGTCTAGTCACAGAGTATGGACCAATCACGCAATATCGGACAATAGTTAAACGGTATAAACATTTTACGAATAGGCATAAAAGACACTATGTTATCCACACATAACCAAGCCTTCAATGTTGTGTACTGTATAATTACAAAATTACAGCAAACTGCCCAATATGAGAACCAAAGTGCTCAGTACTTAACCTCACTGCGTTAGCGAGAAAGAAAACTCCAATCTGCAGAACCCAATCAGAGCAATGAAAACACACACACCCCCAAACTTCACACGGTACCAACCACTAATTAAAAATATAGCAACATGGGTGGCTATCTAGTCACTCCCACAGATACATACTACCAAGGTGCACCCCAATACCTATGTTGCCAACATAACCGGACATTGTATCCATAATGAAAAGCGTGCTTGCAAGTGCACAGCAAGTTTTAACAGTATAATATTGGACCTTAGCCTACACAGTAACAGTCATTTGCCACATGTAATTAATGCTCTAAACAGTGTGCTAAAGATTCACAGAGTGTTCCGTAACCAATCATACCTCAATTAGTGCGAACCGCACTCTCAAGACGGACTCCCGATACTGCAAACAGAGATACTCAGACAGCCGCGCAATTGCATTTAAATACCGGACCTGCCTCCTGCAGGAACCAATCTCGGCACTGCCAATATACACCTCCCCGTTCACTAACAGCTTCACACAGCTGAATCTTGTATTGCAATATAGGCGGCATCATACCGGTTATAGTAAACGGCTAGTTGATCCCAACAGGGATGGAACTAACATATAGTGACATAGCCACTAAGCACAAACAACTTGTCATTTCACCACCAATACAAGGCTTACACTGCTCAATATATTAAACATAAAAATGCTGAACAAGACACAGACAATCAGCCAACTTGGTGAAAGCAGTGTTTCAAAGACACAAAAGAATAGGGCCAGACATATAAATTTGTGTGATATCTAGACATATACAGATATTAAAATAAAGCCACATAGTATTACTTCATGCATATATGGTGACTTGCAAATCACATCCTTACTTAATATGCTAATTACATGAGATGAGTTGATTGGCACATAGTGTGTCAAAAAAACAGACATGTCCAAACCAAATAGCTCCCAAGCAATATCAGACAGGGCAAAAGATAAATACCAACCTGTATGGTCAGTAACTAGATCACTAACATCAATGACCCTCGCCACACCAATAACTAGGGGATCATAACAGCCCAGCCCTACAGAGTGTGTAGGAACACAATATATATGTGCCATATGGGAGGGTACCACACTGAGTACCGGATAAACATGTTGGTTGCCATAATTATAGCCATGCACAACCAATACCAACATGACCATCATAAGAATGTTTAACTCAATCAGTTTTGGATACCACACCGTAGTTGATGGCTCATGCTAAATGTTGATCCCCACAAGGGACCAAACAAGGAGGATAGTGCAGACATGCAAGATGTGAAAAGAACAACATAGTGAGGGAACCTCAAAGGTTAAATGTTTATAAAAGAGAAAGAACCCAAGATAACCACAACATATTAGAAAAACAGAGCATAGTCTATGCTCGCATTAAGGCCATTAGGAGTCAAAGTGTTCAATCTGTGTATCCACTTCGCCTCATTCCTGAGGAGTTCTGAATTTCTATCCCCTCCTCGCTTCAGGGGGGCAACTCTGTCAATTAGCATAGCCCTAAGAGTGGAAATAGGATGCCGTTGTTCAAGGAAATGCCTCGCTACTGGCTGGTCTGAGTGGCCATCCTTCAGGGCTGCTCTGATGGCACTCTTGTGGTTTGCTAACCTCTCCCGGAATGGGGTAATGGTCTTACCCACATAGTAGAGGCCACATGGGCAAGATAACAAGTAAACCACAAAGTCTGAGGTGCAGGTCAGCCGGTGTCTTATCACATAATTTTTATTGGTTGCTGGATGGGGGAACTTTTCACCTGTGAGGAGAGAGCTGCACGTCACGCAGCTTCCACATTTGTAGCATCCATTCTTCACAGGATGTAACCAGGTCTTTTCCTTTTTCCATGGATCAGTCTTCATTAATAATGATTTCAGACTTCGACCACTCTTGTGCACAACTCGAGGGGGAGTTTTGTCTTTTAATGGTAGTGTTTTGTCTCCACTTATCAGAGGCCAGTTCCTATGGATCACTTTTCGTAGTTTGCTGGTTGCTGGAGTATAGTCCGTCACCAGATTCGTCTGTGCTTCGTCACTGGTAGTTGGAGCCTTTGCCGACCCTCTAGTCATTAGAGACATACGCTCATGCTGTTTCACCTCATCAAGTGTCTGTTGAACCATAGTGGGGTTGTACCCTCTGTTGAGAAATTTCATCTTCATCTCCTCTAACTGGGACAGCATTATGTCTTGATCAGAATTATTGCGTATAACCCGCAGTTATTGGGATTTTATGATGCATCTTTTCAGTTGTAATGGGTGGTAGCTATTGAATTGTAGTAAAGTGTTCCTATCAGTGGGTTTAGAATATAATGTTGTCTTCAACCGACACTCTCCAGCTGCCTCAGATTTATAGATGCACAAATCTAAGAAGTGTACCGATTCCGTACTTATCTCATTTTTGAATTTGACCGGGGTCAATGAGTTGTTGAGAATCTGAATCCACCCATCCAATTCTTCTGCAGTTCCACCCCAAATGACCAGCAGGTCGTCTATATACCTGCGGTATAGCAATACATTTGGGTTATTGAGGCTGAACACATAATTGTCCTCAAACCACGCCATGAATAAATTTGCGTAGGACGGGTCAAGGCTGGACCCCATGGCCGTTCCTACCAACTGGAGGTAAAAACTCTCCTCAAACCTAAAATAGTTATGAGTAAGGCATATCATCAACCAGTCCAGTAGTATCTCAATAGGAGGACCCATATACTCATCTGATTTGCTCAAAGCTTGTCTTACAGCCTCTACACCCAAATCATGCGGAATGATGGTGTAGAGGCTGTTGACATCTAGTATGACAAGATAGCAGTCAGCAGGAAAGTCTCTGTCATGAAGTAGATTGATCAGCTGTATTGAATCTTGGAGGAAAGCCTTAGTATACTTTACTACTTCCTGTAAGTGGAAGTCAATGTACTTCACCAAATTTTGGAATAGTGATCCCACCGCAGACACAATTGGTCGTCCTGGTGGTCTGGATGAGTCCTTATGGATCTTTGGGATCGTATAGATTATAGGATGTCTGGGGAACTCTGGCATCAAAAAATCACAAAGTGTCTGTTCAATGTGTCCGTTATTCAGAGCAAAGGATAAGATATCCTCCAATTTTCTCTTATACGTCGTGGTTGGGTTGGCAGGTAATCTTCTATAAGTGACTGTGTCACTTAGTTGTTGTAACAGTTCTTGCCTATAATATTGGTAGTCAAGCACCACAATAGCACCCCCCTTGTCCGCCGGTCTAATGACAATGGAGTCATCCTTCTTAAGTCTTTGTAGAGCTGCCCACTCCAATTTATCTAAGTTAGTTCTGCATGTTCCCATATCATTGAGTTCATTACTAATCTCACAAGAGCATACCTTAGTGAAGGTTTTGATGGTTGGGTGCGTGTTCCTAGGTTCAAACCCAGACTTCACCACAAATCTTCTATCCTCACTCAATGGTGGCGAGTTCTTAAAATGATTCTTGACCTTCAGTGTCCTTTGTAGGTGATGTATGTCAACCAGATTGTCAAACACATCCACTCGTGGGGTTTGAACATAACTTAATCCCTTACTGAGTAGCCTTAGTTCGTCATCATCAATGGGTCTACTACTGATGTTGATTACCACACTCTCTGATTCTGTCAATTTTTTCGCTGTCTTCTTCCACTACCCACTTCGTCTGGTGTGCGGCCTGTGTCTTGTGCGGGTGGATTGACGTTTTTTGCCGGTAGTGGAGGTTTCCTTTGGGATCTTGTCTGTATCTGGGTCTGTTGTTTCTGGGTGTTCAAGTTGCTAGTAAATTATTCTGCTCCACTAGACTCTCCCCCACTTGTATCGATGGTGTTTGCTAGCACCCTAGGTTTACGGTCATTCCTTCTTTGTCTTAAGGGTTTTTTTTTTCCAGACAGCCATTGATAGACCCTTCTTTCACGATAGTCAATCTCGACAGTGGCAATTTTCTTTTTTTTAAAGTTGATCAAATCTTTTCTGTATTTGTCCACTTGAGCTGCCAGTTTGCCTAGCCAGTACTCATTCTCATTATTCTTTAGCACATATTCCTTGTCTTTTTGCGTGGTATCCGGTTCTTCAACCACTAATCTTTTAAGACTTCTTCTATAATGAGCAGTATCCAGTCGAAGGAACACTTATTGGCTATCTGACACCATTTACGACAGAATTCAGTGCTGCTCCTACCAATAGTGGGGGAGTTCTTGATCCTGAATCCCCGCCGGATCATCTTCCTTTTAAAGTAGTCTGTAAGATAACTTGCATGAAGCCGGTAATTCACTTCTTTTCTCTTTAGGTTTAGCAACTTATAGTATACATTAATAGGTACCTCATCAACAATGTCAGACTCACATAATTGTAGTATCCTTATGGCATCATCGTCTGTAAATGCAAATGTAGCCTCCTCCTCCCTGCTAGCACCCTGCGGGCTAGGGGGTTGAGTACTGTATACCTGGTCTTCCATAATAAGGGGTATTCTGATGGTATCAAGCAAGAGAAAAAGAAATAATACAGCTAAAGAGTCCCTGGCAGGACCTATGTCCTTATTCAGACCGTGGTTTAAAAACAACAGTTTGTGGGAGCTGGGTGGGACACAAAGCCCATTACGTATACTTGATAATCTTTATAAGGGGGGTGCATGGGAAAAAAGTCTTAAAGGTATATACACTGTAGCCTGTGGCCTAGCACACCTTCCACACCTGTGTTGCCAATGCCTGGGTGCTATCCTCAATTAGGAAGTATAGAGCAATTGTGTAGATGGAGGGCACTCACAGGACTTTATTCAATAAGTATTCTTTATTCATATTACTAATTTCATATATTAGAGAATGTCGACGTTTCGACCTATCTTGAGGCCTTCTTCAAGACAGTTTCATAATCAAAAAAGCATAAGCATAAAAAACAAGCAATAAAAATCACAGTAGACATAACATAATACCTATCTGTACACCAGTGACAGCCCTCCACCAGAGAGAGATTGTTATCCACCTCCACCAAAAACCTACGAATATAAACAGAGCCCAGTATAAGAGCTCACAAAATTAAAAGCCAGGGTACCAAACGAATGGTAAAGAATTTGAAGACAGAACCAAGACAAGGGAGAGTAGAAAAACAACAAGGAAGAAAAATACAAAGATAGAGACAAGGAGACCTAAGCATTTACTAAGACCAACAGAATCTCCACAAGGAAATAATCACTACTGTTATCAACAGTACACCAACACTAGTTAAGTAATGGACACGCTTAGACCATAAGCAAGAAACCAATCAAAGCAATAATGCAGTCTGCAAGTAGATATCAAATACGAGAATAATAGCCATATAGTACCGTCCACCGCTCCTGTTCACATTGAATGTTGGGGACAAAATACAACGTCATAAACACAAGTAGACATACTCAAAACCAAGTGCACAAAACAGTAAAACCCCAAAGCCAATCAATGGGCCAGGGGGAGGGGTGTGAAACGGTGAAGACCCAATATGCACAAAGGTTTAAAGAAGAGCCGCTTCCAGAGCCTTAGCTGCTTCAACACTAATTCCATACGAACTGCAACTACAGCCCTTGGCAAGAGAGGGGGAGATGAATCAAAGCAATCATGTTTAGAAAAACTGAGAACACCGTACTCAACATTCTCAAGTCACTACAAACTTACAGGCTAGTCACAGAGTATGGACCAATCACGCAATATCGGACAATAGTTAAACGGTATAAGCATTTTACGAATAGGCATAAAAGACACTATGTTATCCACATATGAGAACCGAAGTGCTCAGTACTTAACCTCACTGCGTTAGCGAGAAAGAAAACTCCAATCTACAGAGCCCAATCAGAGCAATGAAAACACACACACCCCCAAACTTCACACGGTACCAACCATTTTATATGTCTGGCCCTATTCTTTTGTGTCTTTGAAACACTGCTTTCACCAAGTTGGCTGATCGTCTGTGTCTTGTTCAGCAATTTTATGTTTAATATATTGAGCAGTGTAAGCCTTGTATTGGTGGTGAAATGACAAGTTGTTTGTGCTTAGTGGCTATGTCACTATATGTTAGTTCCATCCCTGTTGGGATCAACTAGCCGTTTACTATAACCGGTATGATGCCGCCTATATTGCAATACAAGATTCAGCTGTGTGAAGCTGTTAGTGAACGGGGGGGGGGGTGTATATTGGCAGCGCCGCGATTGATTCCTGCAGGAGGCAGGTCCGGAATTTAAATGCAATTGCGCGGCTGTCTGAGTATCTCTGTTTGCAGTATCGGGAGTCCGTCTTGAGAGTGCGGTTCACACTAATTGAGGTATGATTGGTTACTCTGTGGCTCTTTAGCACACTGTTTAGAGCATTAATTACATGTGGCAAATGACTGTTACTGTGTAGGCTAAGGTCCAATATTACGCTGTTAAAACTTGCTGTGCACTTGCAAGCACGCTTTTCATTATGGATACAATATCCGGTTATGTTGGCAACATAGGTATTGGGGTGCACCTTGATAGTATGCATCTGTGGGAGTGACTAGATAGCCACCCATGTTGCTATATTTTTAATTAGTGGTTGGTACCATGTGAAGTTTGGGGGTGTGTGTGTTTTCATTGCTCTGATTGGGCTCTGCAGATTGGAGTTTTCTTTCTCGCTAACGCAGTGAGGTTAAGTACTGAGCACTTCGGTTCTCATATTGGGCAGTTTGCTGTAATTTTGTAATTATACAGTACACAACATTGAAGGCTTGGTTATGTGTGGATAACATATTGTCTTTTATGCCTATTCGTAAAATGCTTATACCGTTTAACTATTGTCCGATATTGCGTGATTGGTCCATACTCTGTGACTAGCCTGTAAGTTTGTAGTGACTTGAGAATGTTGAATATGGTGTTCTCAGTTTTTCTAAACATGATTGCTTTGATTCATCTCCAACTCTCTTACCAAGGGCTGTAGTTGCAGTTCGTATGGAATTAGTGTTAAAGCACCTAAGGCTCTGGAAGCGGCTCTTCTTTAAACCTTTGTGCATATTGGGTCTTCACCGTTCCACACCCCTCCCCCTTGGCCCATTGATTGGCTTTGGGGTTTTACTGTTTTGTGCACTTGGTTTTGAGTATGTCTACTTGTGTTTATGACGTTGTATTTTGTCCCCAACATTCAATGGGAACAGGAGCGGTGGACGGTACTATATGGCTATTATTCTTGTTTTTTATATTTACTTGCAGACTGCATTATTGCTTTGATTGGTTTCTTGCTTATGGTCTAAGCGTGTCCATTACTTAACTAGTGTTGGTGTACTGTTGATAACAGTAGTGATTATTTCCTTGTGGAGATTCTGTTGGTCTCAGTAAATGCTTAGGTCTCCTTGTCTCTATCTTTGTATTTTTCTTCCTTGTTGTTTTTCTACTCTCCCTTGTCTTGGTTCTGTCTTCAAATTCTTGGTACCCTGGCTTTTAATTTTGTGAGCTCTTATACTGGGCTTTGTTTATATTCGTAGGTTTTTGGTGAAGGTTGATAACAATCTCTCTCTGGTGGAGGGCTGTCACTGGTGTACAGATAGATATTATGTTATGTCTACTGTGATTTTTATTGCTTGTTTTTTATGCTTATGCTTTTTAGATTATGAAACTGTCTTGAAGAAGGCCTCAAGATAGGCCGAAACGTCGACATTCTCTAATATATGAAATTAGTAATATGAATAAAGAATACTTATTGAATAAAGTCCTGTGAGTGCCCTCCATCTACACAATTGCTATATATATATATATATATATATATATATATATATATATATATATATATATATATATATATATATATATGATATACACAGTATATATATATATATATATATATATATATATATATATATATATATATATATATATATATATATATATATATATATCCACTCTGCAGGTCGACCCAACAGTTGTCAACTGCCTGGGTGTTGAATATTTGAAATATCAAAGTTACTTTAATGAAACGTTTTCGGGTATGTACTACCCTTCATCAGCATAACAACAGTGACAACAATCACACAATATATAGTAAAAAACAAATCAATCAAAATGAATCAAAATCCAAACCTCCCAATGTTCTGGCGCTACACTAAAGTGCTGGAACGCACGCCTGCGTTTCACTGTCTCGTCTAACCGGAAGTGTACTCACGTCACTTCTGGTCTTGTACCCCACTATGGCTTTAATTTACTCAAAGAAAAAGAGCCTTCAATATGGCTCAAGTGTACAAAAAACATATAATCACCCAAAATGCTAGCCATATTCGCTCTGTGTATTAGGCCATATATGTGAGATAGAAAAATTATTTTTAGAGAGTCTGGTTTACGGTAGGTATTGGAAACCATGGCAACCAGAAATGCTTGCGTGTCAACATTTAAATCAAGTGCTGTGATCAATACTGTGCAATCATACCTATATTCTACACTTATTATTGAACAAGGTTATACAAGGAGAGATGTATTGTTCTACAGCCATTCTATTGCCCAACATTGCTGGTTACAAAGTCCAGGCAACTTTGAGAGTAATAGATGTTTCCACCGAATGTTTATCCTTTCCTTATACACAGGAAGAACGGTATGTAGATCAGTTCAGAGACTCAGACTATATTATAGATGCAATTAACATAAAATCTCATCATGTGCTTATATACTTGCATATGGCTATTACTGGCATGTATATTCCTATGCCCTAGTGGGTACACAGTAGTAGAGTGACAAAACACACCCCTGATATGTGGTACCCAATACTTTAGTAAATTGGCCATTCAGAACAAAAAATAATATCATTGTATAGTCACATGTATCTGTGGGTAGTTGAGTGACCCCTCATGATGCATGAACTTGCACACATCCTCTGGGACAAAAAATTGCTACAGGTGATATGTGCAGCCAGAGCCAAAAGAAACTGAGGCCCCAAATAATGGGTTCTCAGAGTCAAAGCTCCCAGCCAAGTCCCAGCACCACAGGCTAGCACCCCAGGTATGTATCTCACTCATATGGACTAAACAAGTGATTTAAAGTCCGGAGCTGAGTTAAGTCCTCCAGGGTGAATCGTGCCCAGCCTATATATCCACTGGGCTCCTTGCATAAGGAGCGTCCTGCCCCTATCCCCTCCTCTGTCTAAGATGGGCACATGATCGATGAGAATGTACCGTATGGAAGACACCGGATGTCGTTTGATAGCACAGTGTCTTGCCACTGGTTGGTCTGAATCACCTTTCTCCGGGGCAAGATGAATTGCTCTCCTATGGTTTGCCATGCGTTCTCTTAGTGTTCATGTTGTTTTTCCAACATAAAAATTGGGACATGGGCAAAACAGTAGATACACCACATGCGTAATGGTGCATGTGAGTGAGTGCCTGATGGTATAGTTCTTGTTAGAGTGGGGATGATGGAAAGTTTTAGTGCTGATTAACCCATTGCACGTAGTAAAACCTAGGCATCGATATTAACCCTTGATGTTGACCCTGGTTGCATTCTGGTAACAACGTTTAGGATCTGTCTTGACCAGTATATCCTTCAAATTTGTTGTTCTCCGATACCCCACCATAGGAACCAGATTCCTAGTAAAGTGTAGTTTTGGATCAGATAATACTATCGGCCAGTGGATCCTCAGTATGTGGCCTGTGTTCGTGGTGGTCGGTGCGAATGTAGTAGCCATGATAAGCTTATTTTATATTATCATCATCTTCTGCGGTTTCTCCTCGATCAAATCCGCTTGGGAAAGAAGTGATACTTCTTCCAGGATACCATCAACCAGCCGGGATTTGTATCCCCTCTGTAAGAATTTGTCCCTTACTCCGGACAACTGGGAGATTCCTGTTTCTCTATGTGAATAATTACGTACTGTCCTGATCATTTGTGATCTGACAATGCCCTTAAGGAGTACTGGAGGGTGGCAGCTATCAGCCCTAATAATTGAATTTCTATCTGTAGGTTTGCTGTATAACATTGTACCCACATTGTTACCATCTATAAAGATGTTGAGGTCCAAAAAATGTATCTCATTATCGCTGTGGGTCATTTTAAACCTAACAGTAGTGTCAGTGCTGTTGATGGTATGAAACCACTCCTGGAGTTCCTGCTGACCCCCACGCTAAATAAAAAATACATTGTCTATGTATCTTTGATTAATAGACACGTCACATTGACCCCACAAATAGTGTTTTTCAAAATGTGACATAAAGATGTTTGCGTAGGCAGGGGCCATGCAAGAGCCATCGCAGTGCCAGCGATCTGTAAATAAAAATTCTGTTCAAATCGAAAATAGTTTTTATGTAAACAAAAATCAACCAGGGTCAGCAAGAATTCAACAGGAGGGCCATTGTATGCCTGATCCTGCATGATATGTTCCTTAACTGCTATCAGACCAACCTGATGTGGGATAATAGTGTACAAACTATTAACATCCAAAGTGACCAAAATGTCACCCTCTTGGATGTCTACACTTTTCAATTGTCTGATAAGATCATTAGTGTCCAGAACGAAGGAACGGATACCCCTGACTACAGGTTGGAGAAGGGCATCAATATATTGGGCAACTGGTTGGAGTAGTGACTGGACCGCCGACACTATAGGTCATCCCGGGGGTTTATTCAGCGTTTTGTGAATTTTAGGGATAGTGTATAGGATTGGAATCCTAGGGTGTGTTGAGTTACAAAAGTCCCTAATCTGCTCTGAAATAAATCCTTGCTCAAATCCAAACCGGATCAATATATCCAGTTGCCTCTTATACGTAAAAGTTGGATCAGTGTGCAAAGGTTTGTATGTATCTTTGTCTGCCAGCTGTTCCAGGATGTCACCTCTATAGTCTGAGTAGTTTAAAAGTACTATCGCACCACCCTTATCGGCGCAAGAACTATACCATCAGGCACTCACTCACATGCACCACTACGCATGTGGTGTATCTACTGTTTTGCCCATGTTCCAATTTTTATGTTGGAAAAACAACAGGGACCCTAAGAGAATGCATGGCGAACCATAGGAGAGCAATTCGTCTTGCCCTGGAGAAAGATGATTCAGAGCAACAAGTGGCAAGACACTGTGCTATCAAACTACATCCGGTGCCTTCTATACGGTACATTCTCATCAATCATGTGCCCAGCTTGGACAGAGGAGGGGATAGGGGCAGGACGCTCCTTATGCGAGAAGCCCAGTGGATCTATAGGCTGGGCACGATTCACCCTGGAGGACTTAACTCAGCTCCGGACTTGAAATCACTTGTTTAGTCCATACGAGTGAGATACATACCTGGGGTGCTAGCCTGTGGTGCTGGGACTTGCTGGGAGCTTTGACTCTGAGAACCCATTATTTGGGGCCTCTGTTTATTTTGGCTCTGGCTGCACATATCACCTGGAGCAATTTTTTGTTCCAGAGGATGTGTGCAAGTTCATGCATCATGGGGGTCACTCAACTACCCACAGATACATGTGACTATACAATGATATTAATTTTTGTTCTAAATGGCCAATTTACTAAAGTATTGGGTACCACATACCAGGGGTGCGTTTTGTCACTCTACTACTGTGTACCCACTAGGGCATAGGGATATACATGCCAATAATGGCCATATGCAAGTATATAAGCACATGATGAGATTTTATGTTAATTGCATCTATAATATAGTCTGAGTCTCTGAACTGATCTACATACCGTTCTTCCTGTGTACAAGGCAAGGATAAACATTCGGTGGAAACATCTATTACTCTCAAAGTTGTCTGGACTTTGTAACCAGCAATGTTGGGCAATAGAATGGCTGTAGAACAATATATCTCTCCTTGTATATGTGGTGTTAATGTAAATAAGAGCATTTAGCTCTCACCATGGACTGTAAACAGTGTAGTCTATAGGTGTTCTATCTAGGTCTTTTAGTGTAATTAGTGTTTGTAATGGCATCCCCTTCTCTTGGGATGCATTAATAGAGGCTGTGGCTAGAAGGGTATATTTAGATATACTTATGTTTGTTCTGGAAGCGTTAGCCTCGCAATTTAAGGGTAATATAAGTATATGTATTTCATTATGATAAATTCCAATTTGATGACACTTAATGTCTTTTTGACATATATACGAATACATAGTATAGGCTTGTACAAAAGCAAGTATTATCGATATGATAAACTGTGGTATAACAGGAGATCAAGTTACATTTCATACATTTAGGAAACCTTGTTCAATAATAAGTGCAGAATATAGGTATGATTGCACAGTATTGATCACAGCACTTGATTTACACGTTGACACGCAAGCATTTCTGGTTGCCATGGTTTCTAATACCTACCGTAAACCAGACTCTCTAAAAATAATTTTTCTATCTCACATATATGGCCTAATACACAGAGCGAATATGGCTAGCATTTTGGGTGATTATATGTTTTTTGTACACTTGAGCCGTATTGAAGGCTTTTTTTCTTTGAGTAAATTAGAGCCGTAGTGGGGTACAGGACCGGAAGTGACGTGAGTACACTTCCGGTTACACGAGACAGTGGAACGCAGACGTGCATTCTAGCACTTTAGTTTGGCGCCACAACATTGGGAGGTTTTGGATTTTGATTGATTTGTTTTTTACTATATATTGTGTGATTGTTGTCACTGTTGTTATGCTGATGAAGGATGAAGGGTAGTACATACCCGAAAACGTTTCATTAAAATAACTTTGTTATTTCAACTAGAAGTCCTATGAGTGCAATTTTTCACTTTACTATATATATATATATATATATATATATATACACATAAATATAAAACAACATCAGAAGGCATGTTGAACAGATCTCTGGGCTCATTTTGGAACTTTCAGCAACTTAAATATCTCGAATATTGCTAAATACAAAATTACACTCAAGGACTATCATTAAGAACATATGACATTGTCTGGAACCTTTTGAACAATGTATGAAGCCACTCTTAGACCTCCTTGATAGTAAGTTTACTATAATAGCAAAAGATGCACTAAAATAGAGGAGAGCCCTATGGATCTATTTAAACAGCTGTTATATACTGTACATTAAGTACACAGTTGTTTACGCAGTAATTTAATTCTCTGGGGGCTAGTTATCAAGCCGTCTACTTTTCTGGCTTCGCCGGCCCAATACGCCCGCCTAAGCTCGCCTACCTTCGCCGCCGCGGACCTTGAATACGTTCGCCTAAGTTATCAAATAAAGCTGTCAAAAAGCCGCGGGGCGATGAGCAGCGGACTGTGAGAGTTATCACTCATCCGATCTCGCTGCCCTTCGGCTTTTTCCCAGCTTTATTGCTAGCCTGTCACTAAGCACTCACACTAAACTGCACTGTTCTACCCCCTATACCGGCGCCCCCGGAGCCCCCCGCAACTAAATAAAGTTACTAACCCCTAAACCGCCGCTCCTAGACCCTGCCGCAACTCTTATAAATGTATTAACCCCTAAACCGCCGCTCCTAGACCCTGCCGCAACTCTTATAAATGTATTAACCCCTAAACCGCCGCTCCTAGACCCTGCCGCAACTCTTATAAATGTATTAACCCCTAAACCGCCGCTCCTAGACCCTGCCGCAACTCTTATAAATGTATTAACCCCTAAACCGCCGCTCCTAGACCCTGCCGCAACTCTTATAAATGTATTAACCCCTAAACCGCCGCTCCCGGACACCGCTGCCACCTACATTATACCTAGTAACCCCTATCCTGCCCCCCCTATACCGTCGCCCTCTATTATAAAATTATTAACCCCTATCCTGCTGATCCCGCACCTCTCCGCAACTAAATAAATAGTTTAACCCCTAAACCGCCGCTCCATGAACCCGCCGCAACCTATAATAAATTTATTAACCCCTATCCTGCCCCCCACTACGCCGCCGCCACTGTAATAAAATGATTAACCCCTAAACCTAAGTCTAACCCTAACCATAACGCCCCCCTAACTTAAATATTAATTAAATAAATCTAAATAAATTAACTCTTATTAACTAAATGAATCCTATTTAAAACTAAATACTTACCTTTAAAATAAACCCTAATATAGCTACAATATAAATAATAATTATATTCTAGCTATCTTAGGATTTATATTTATTTTACAGGTAACTTTCAATTTATTTTAACCATGTACAATAACTATTAAATAGTTATTAACTATTTAATAGCTTACCTAGCTAAAATAAAGAGAAATGTACCTGTGAAATAAATCCTAACCTAAGTTATAATTACACCTAACACTACACTATACTTTAAATTATTCCTATTTAAAAATAAATACTTACCTGTAAAATAAACCCTAAGATAGCTACAATGTAATTAATAATTATATTATAGCTATCTTAGGATTTATATTTATTTTACAGGTAACTTTGTATTTATTTTAGCTAGTTAGAATAGTTATTAAATAGTTATTAACTATTTAATAACTACCTAGCTAAAAGAAATACAAAATTACCTGTAAAATAAATCCTAACTTAAGTTACAATTAAACCTAATACTACACTATCATTAAATTAACTAAATAAACTACCTACAAAGAACTACAATGAAATACAATTACATAAACTAACTAAAGTACAAAAAATAAAAAAAGCTAAGTTACAAAAAATAAAAAATTAAGTTACAAACATGTTAAAAATATTACAACAATTTTAAGCTACTTACACCTAATCTAAGCCCCCTAATAAAATAACAAACCCCCCCAAAATAAAAAAAATCCCTACCCTATTCTAAATTACATAAATTTCAATGCTCTTTTACCTTACCAGCCCTTAAAAGGGCCATTTGTGGGGGCATGCCCCAAAAAGTTCAGCTCTTTTGCCTGTAAAATAAAAATACAACCCCCCCCAACATTAAAACCCACCACCCACATACCCCTAATCTAACCCAAACCCCCCTTACAAAAACCTAACACTAATCCCCTGAAGATCATCCTACCTTGAGTCGTCTTCACTCAGCCGAGCCACCGATGGAACTGAAGAGGGCATCCGGAACGGAAGAAGTTAATCCTCCAAGCGGCGCTGAAGAAATCTTCCATCCGATGAAGTCATCATCCAGGCGGCGCTGAAGAAGTCTTCGATCCGGCCGATGTCATCTTCAAAGAGGCGCTGAAGAGGTCTTCTATCCGGGCGAAGTCATCTTCCAAGCCGGGTCTTGAATCTTCCTTCCGCCGACGCGGAACCACCTTCTTCACCGACGGACTACGACGAATGACGGCTCCTTTAAGGGACGTCATCCAAGATGGCGTCCCCTCAATTCCGATTGGCTGATAGGATTCTATCAGCCAATCGGAATTAAGGTAGGAAAATCTGATTGGCTGATGGAATCAGCCAATCAGATTCAAGTTCAATCCGATTGGCTGATCCAATCAGCCAATCAGATTGAGCTCGCATTCTATTGGCTGATCGGAACAGCCAATAGAATGCGAGCTCAATCTGATTGGCTGATTGGATCAGCCAATCGGATTGAACTTGAATCTGATTGGCTGATTCCATCAGCCAATCAGATTTTCCTACCTTAATTCCGATTGGCTGATAGAATCCTATCAGCCAATCGGAATTGAGGGGACGCCATCTTGGATGACGTCCCTTAAAGGAGCCGTCATTCGTCGTAGTCCGTCGGTGAAGAAGGTGGTTCCGCGTCGGCGGAAGGAAGATTCAAGACCCGGCTTGGAAGATGACTTCGCCCGGATAGAAGACCTCTTCAGCGCCTCTTTGAAGATGACATCGGCCGGATCGAAGACTTCTTCAGCGCCGCCTGGATGATGACTTCATCGGATGGAAGATTTCTTCAGCGCCGCTTGGAGGATTAACTTCTTCCGTTCCGGATGCCCTCTTCAGTTCCATCGGTGGCTCGGCTGAGTGAAGACGACTCAAGGTAGGATGATCTTCAGGGGATTAGTGTTAGGTTTTTGTAAGGGGGGTTTGGGTTAGATTAGGGGTATGTGGGTGGTGGGTTTTAATGTTGGGGGGGGGTTGTATTTTTATTTTACAGGCAAAAGAGCTGAACTTTTTGGGGCATGCCCCCACAAATGGCCCTTTTAAGGGCTGGTAAGGTAAAAGAGCATTGAAATTTATGTAATTTAGAATAGGGTAGGGATTTTTTTTATTTTGGGGGGGTTTGTTATTTTATTAGGGGGCTTAGATTAGGTGTAAGTAGCTTAAAATTGTTGTAATATTTTTAACATGTTTGTAACTTAATTTTTTATTTTTTGTAACTTAGCTTTTTTTATTTTTTGTACTTTAGTTAGTTTATGTAATTGTATTTCATTGTAGTTCTTTGTAGGTAGTTTATTTAGTTAATTTAATGATAGTGTAGTATTAGGTTTAATTGTAACTTAAGTTAGGATTTATTTTACAGGTAATTTTGTATTTCTTTTAGCTAGGTAGTTATTAAATAGTTAATAACTATTTAATAACTATTCTAACTAGCTAAAATAAATACAAAGTTACCTGTAAAATAAATATAAATCCTAAGATAGCTATAATATAATTATTAATTACATTGTAGCTATCTTAGGGTTTATTTTACAGGTAAGTATTTATTTTTAAATAGGAATAATTTATTAAAGTATAGTGTAGTGTTAGGTGTAATTGTAACTTAGGTTAGGATTTATTTCACAGGTACATTTCTCTTTATTTTAGCTAGGTAAGCTATTAAATAGTTAATAACTATTTAATAGTTATTGTACATGGTTAAAATAAATTGAAAGGTACCTGTAAAATAAAAATAAATCCTAAGATAGCTAGAATATAATTATTATTTATATTGTAGCTATATTAGGGTTTATTTTAAAGGTAAGTATTTAGTTTTAAATAGGATTCATTTAGTTAATAAGAGTTAATTTATTTAGATTTATTTAATTAATATTTAAGTTAGGGGGCGTTAGGGTTAGGTTTAGGGGTTAATCATTTTATTACAGTGGCGGCGGCGTAGTGGGGGGCAGGATAGGGGTTAATAAATTTATTATAGGTGGCGACGGTGTAGGGGGGGCAGGATAGGGGTTAATACATTTAATATAGGTTGCGGCGGGTTCAGGGAGCGGCGGGTTAGGGGTTAATACATTTATTATAGTTGCGGTGGGCTCCGGGAGCGGCGGTTTAGGGGTTAATATGTATAGAGTAGCTTGCGGTGGGCTCCGGGAGCGGCGGTTTAGGGGGTAATAACTTTATTTAGTTGCGGCGGTGTAGGGGGGGTCAGATTAGGGGTGTTTAGACTCGGGGTACATGTTAGGGTGTTAGGTGTAGACAGCTCCCATAGAAATCAATGGGATGTCTGTCAGCAGCGAACTTGTACTTTCGCTATGGTCAGACTCCCATTGATTCCTATGGGATCCGCCGCCTCCAGGCTGGCGCTTTGAAAACCAGGTACGCTGGGCCGTAAAAGTGCCGAGCGTACCTGCTAGTTTTTTGATAGCTAGCAAAAGTAGTGAGAATGTGCCGCACTTGTGTGCGGAACATCTGGAGTGACGTAAGAATCGATCTGTGTCGGACTGAGTCCGGCGGATCGAAGCTTACGTCACAAAATTCTACTTTTGCCTGTCTCGAGCCTTTGATAACTAAGGCGAATCAGCCTCGCCACAAATACGCTGCGGAATACGCAGCGTATTTGAGGTTGACGGCTTGATAACTAGGCCCCTCTACCTTCAATCTAAAATTTGGGCAGATTATAGATCAAATGGGAAATTCTCATCCTTTTAAGTGTTCACCAGCTCAGAGTCCATCATGGCTGACATACTCCCATCAGTCCCACATATTGAGAGAGCATTTAACACACAACAACCAGTTGGCACAGCATAAAAGGTAGCACAAGTCTCACCAGTTCACTATACAGTACTGCTTTATTGAGCACTGTTGTCTTCTCACATTCCGGCATCTCAATACTGGAAGGAGGTATTGCTGTGGGAATCTTACCACTTAAGGGTCAGATTACAAGTGGAGAACTAATTAATTCTATCACTCAAGTGTTAACTGCGCTAGAATAAACGTTAACTGCGCTAACCCGACGAGCTAGAACCGAACTTAGAATATTGCATATGCGTTCGCGTATTCCCCCATAGAAGTCAATGGAGCAAAAAATGGAAAAAACACTCTACTGGCGCACAAACCCGATTGCATATTCTCATGTGCGCTAACCCAACATGAAAATATGAATATTTCACATTCCAATGTTCTTAACATAGAAGAATATGTTCTATTTATTCATAAATAAATAATTATATATATATATATATATATATATATATAATCTGATGGTATTTTGCACAAATATATATATATATATATATATATATATATATATATACACACACATGATTATATATAGGTATAGATATATACTGTATATACAGGTATATATAGGATTATCTAGTTCTAAATAAATATAACATATTCTGCTATGTGCAGAACATTGGAATGTGAAAAATTTACAGTAAATACATAGTTAAAACCTTTATTAAATATGAATATTGCATAAATATACATATATATATATATATATATATATATATATATATATATATATATATATATATATATATATATATAAACTGTATTGATGAAGGAGGGCACTCACAGGAGCTTTATTGATCAAACATTAGTGCAATTTTATTTCCAAATGCGTTACAACATTAAATAGAATGTCGACGTTTCGACCCAATTATGGGCCTTCTTTAAGACAAATATGATCTGAAAAGATACAAAAACATACAAATGGAAACTAATTGGACAATACCACATAACAATAAGAATTACTAAGAATTACTAAACATTTATTAAAACATTTCTTACAACAGTGAAACCCCTCCACCACAAAAAGATAAACATAAAAGCTCAAACCTGAGCTCATCATTTATAAAAATCAATAGAAGAGGAAAGAAGATACATTTTCTTATAAAGTGGCCCCAATACACCGTTGGATATAGTGTTTACACCACTGGGTCTGGCAGTCATATGATCATGGTCTCGCTGGAGAGCTAAAAGTTGGGCTTTCATACGCCTAGATTACGAGTCTTGCGTTAGCCTTAAAAAGCTTTTTAACGCCCGCTGGTATTACGAGTCTGACAGGTACAGGTGTACCGCTCACTTTTTTTCTGCGATTTTCGCATACCGCAAATCCCCTTACGTCAATTGCGTATCCTATCTTTTTAATGGGATTTTCCTAACACCGGTATTACGATTGCTGGAAAAAGTGAGCGGTAGACCCTCTCCTGTCCAGACTCCTACCGCATTTAAAAGTCAGTAGTTAAGAGTTTTATGGGCTAAAGCCGTAACATAAAACTCTTAACTAAAGTGCTACAAAGTACACTAACACCCATAAACTACCTATTAACCCCTAAACCGAGCCCCCCCCACATCGGAAACACTTAAATAAGAAATGTAACCCCTAATCTGCTAACCGGACATCGCCGCTACTGTAATAAATATATTAACCCCTAAACCGCCGCCCTCCCGCCTCGCAAACACTACTTAAATTTTATTAACCCCTAATCTGCCGTCCCTAACATTGCCGACACCTATCTACATTTATTAACCCCTAATCTGCCGCCCCCAACGTCGCCGCTACTATATTAAATTTATTAACCCTTAAACCTAAGTCTAACCCTAAGTCTAACCCCCCCTAACTTAAATATAATTTAAATCAAACGAAATAAAATTACTATAATTAAATAAATTAATCCTATTTAAAACTAAATACTTACCGACAAAATAACCCTAAGATAGCTACAATATAACTAATAGTTACATTTGTATCTATCTTAGGGTTTATTTTTATTTTACAGGCAACTTTGTATTTATTTTAACTAGGTAGAATAGTTATTAAATAGTTATTAACTATTTAATAACTACCTAGTTAAAATAAGTACAAATTTACCTGTAAAATAAATCCTATCCTAAATTACAATTACACCTAACACTACAGTATCATTAAATTAATTACCTAAACTAACTACAATTAATTACAATTAAATTAAATAAACTAAATTACAGAAAAAACAAACACTAAATTACAGAAAATAAAAAAATAATTAAATTTTTTTAAGCTAATTACACCTAATCTAATCCCCCTAATAAAATAAAAAAGCCCCCCAAAATATTAAAATTCCCTACCCTATACTAAATTACAAATAGCCCTTAAAATGGCTTTTTGCAGGGCATTGCCCCAAAGTAATCAGCTCTTTTACCTGTAAAAAAGAAATACAATACCCCCAACATTAAAACCCACCACCCACATACCCAACCCTACTCTAAAACCCACCCAATCCCCCCTTAAAAAAAAATAACACTACCCCCTTAAAGATCACCCTACCTTGAGACGTCTTCACCCAGCCGAGCACAAGTGGACCTCCAGAGGGGCAGAAGTCTTCATCCGATCCGGCCAGAAGAGGACATCCAGACCGGCAGAAGTCTTCATCCAGACGGCATCTTCTATCTTCTTCCATCCGGAGCGGGTCCATCTTGAAGACATCCGACGCGCAGCATCCTCTTCCATCCGACGGCGACTGAAGAATGAAGGTTCCTTTAAGTGACGTCATCAAAGATGGCGTCCCTTCAATTCCGATTGGCTGATAGAATCCTATCAGCCAATCGGAATTATGGTAGGAAAAATCCTATCGGCTGGGTGAAGATGTCTCGAGGTAGGGTGATCTTCAAGGGGGTAGTGTTAGGTTTTTTTAAGGGGGGGTTGGGTGGGTTTTAGAGTAGGGTGTGTGGGTGGTGGGTTTTAATGTTGAGGGGGTATTGTATTTCTTTTTTACAGGTAAAAGAGCTGATTACTTTGGGGCAATGCCCCGCAAAAAGCCCTTTTAAGGGCTATTTGTAATTTAGTATAGGATAGGGAATTTTATTATTTTGGGGGGCTTTTTAATTTTATTAGGGGGATTAGAGTAGGTGTAATTAGCTTAAAAATGTTTTAATTATTTTTTTATTTTCTGTAATTTAGTGTTTTTTTTTCCATAATTTAGTTTATTTAATTTAATTGTAATTAATTGTAGTTAGTTTAGGTAATTAATTTAATGATAGTGTAGTGTTAGGTGTAATCGTAATTTAGATTAGGATTTATTTTACAGGTAAATTTGTACTTATTTTAACTAGGTAGTTATTAAATAGTTAATAACTATTTAATAACTATTCTACCTAGTTAAAATATATACAAACTTGCCTGTAAAATAAATATAAATCCTAAGCTAGCTACAATGTAACTATCAGTTATATTGTAGCTATTTTAGGGTTTATTTTATCGGTAAGTATTTAGTTTTAAATAGGATTAATTTATTTAATTATAGAAATTTTATTTATATTTATTTAAATTATATTTAAGTTAGGGGGGTGTTAGGGTTAGAGTTAGACTTAGGTTTAGGGGTTAATAAATTTAATATAGTTGCGGCGACATTGGGGGCGGCAGATTAGGGGTTAATAAGTGTAGTTAGGTGGCGGCGACATTGGGGGACGGCAGAGTAGGGGTTAATAAATAAAAAGTAGGTGTCAGCGATGTTGGGGCAGCAGATTAGGGGTTCATAGGGATAATGTAGGTGGCGGCGGTATCCGGAGTGGCAGATTAGGGGTTAATAATATTATGCAGGTGTCGAGGACGGCAGATTAGGGGTTAATAAGTGTAATATTAGGGGTGTTTAGACTCTGGGTTTATGTTAGGGTGTTAGGTTTAGACATAACTTTTGTTTCCCCATAGGAAACAATGGGGCTGCGTTAGAAGCTGGACGCTGCTTTTTTGCAGGTGTTAGGTTTTTTTACAGCCATCTCAACCCCATTGTTTCCTATGGGGAAATCGTGCACGAGCACGTTCAGCCAGCTCACCGCTGACTTAAGCAACGCTGGTATTGAGGTGAGATGTAGAGCTAAATTTTGCTCAACGCTCACTTTTCTGAGGCTAACGCCGGCTTGAAGAAAACTCGTAATACCAGCGTTGTCTTAAGTGAGCGGTGAGAAAAAAAGGCTCGTTAGCCCCGCACACCATTACTGACAAAAACTCGTAATCTAGCCGATAGTTTGTTACGGGGCATGTTGTGTGAGTGGAGTTATTGATGCTTGCGCTACTTATGCAAGATGCTACTATGCATTGGTTTGTTCAGGCACGCTGACGATGTCCACTGAGGGCAACCATAGGTATATGCTTTATTTGTTTGAGCACTGAGATTTGGTACATTGTGGCCTATTAGTCCGTGTAAGGGGATGTTTGCGGGTTATGTCCGCGATTGGTTCTTCAATTTGTGGGTGTGTAGCTGCACAGCCTACTGATTGGATGTCGTCTAAGTTGTCAGGTCCATTTAAATGCTGTGTGAGTGGTACTTCTGGTATTACCGATATAGCTGCATTATTGGGAGTTTGGCTTGTACGTCGTGAGTGGATGCACGCTGCATTGCACCAGTAAGTTTTTATATTGCCGTTTATGTTCAGGCTAGAGTATGAATTGTTTTATACTATATGCGCATGTTGCAGGGTTGTTATGCAACTACGGTGGTAATAGTGAGTTTCTGATTTAGTTAAGATTGTGTGACTGCATGCTATAATTGGCAGTATTTGAGATTCTCCTTTGGTGATTCGTGGGGGAGTGTTTACTTTTACTTCACAGCTTATGTGCTGTGGCATGATATGCAAGACACGTCGTGTCCCATGAGGTGCTATGATATGGTAGTACATCAGCCAGTATAATTGGTACAGGCCTAATGGCCCTCTGACTATGTTGGTCAATATATGGTTATAGTGATTACTTGACACGAAAGTGGTGTCAGGTAGCTGTTCTGATGTATGATTGGTGACTGTGCAACATTGATAATTATGTTTCATGGCTATGTTTGTACACCGCTGTATGTCTAAGCAGATACACTACCAGGTTTTATTATAATGAACATTTTCGTTGGTTCTATGTATGTTATGCACTTGTGTAGCTTGTATGGGGATTTTATCTATTAGGCTGCTAGCGTTCATGGATAATTTTATACATTATGCCTTATGCACCAGTGATGAGGTCTATATTTGTTTATATATTAGGGACCACTTTATAAGAGAAATGTATCTTCTTTCCTCTTCTTTTGATTTTTATAAATGATGAACTCAGGTTTGAGCTTTTATGTTTATCTTTCTCCTGTTAAGTGTGGTCAGTCCACGGGTCATCATTACTTCTGGGATATTAACTCCTCCCCAACAGGAAGTGCAAGAGGATCACCCAGCAGAGCTGCTATATAGCTCCTCCCCTCTACGTCACACCCAGTCATTCTCTTGCACCCAACTAATAGATAGGATGTGTGAGAGGACTGTGGTGATTATACTTAGTTTTATACCTTCAATCAAAAGTTTGTTATTTTAAAACAGCACCGGAGTGTGTTGTTCCTTCTCAGGTAGAATTTGAAGAAGAATCTACCTGAGTTTTTGTATGATTTTAGCCGGCGTAGTTAAGATCATCTTGCTGTTCTCGGCCATCTGAGGAGTGAGGTAAACTTCAGATCAGGGGACAGCGGGCAGGTTAACCTGCAAAGAGGTATGTAGCAGCATATTATTTTCTGAGAATGGAATTGACTGAGAAAATACTGCCATACCGATATAATGTAAGCTCAGCCTTAAATGCAGTAGTAGCAACTGGTATCAGGCTGTCATGTATGTATATTTACACTTCAGTATTCTGGGGAATGGCACTTCACTGGGATAATACTGTATGCATAAGACTTTAGCCTAACTTGCAGTGGGAACGACTAGCAACAGGTTTTCTATTGACATTTCATTTATTTGATGTTAAACGTTTTTGCTGGCATGTTAAAATCGTTTAATTATCTGAGGTACTGGGTGAAAAATTGTTTTGGGCACTGTTTTTTTCCACTTGGCGGTCGTTTTATTTAATTTAAGACAGTTTACTGATCTCCCTCACTGTTGTGTGTGAGGGGGAGGGGCCTATTTTGGCGCTTTTGCTACGCATCAGAAAATTCAGTCACAAGTCTGTTTTCTTCCCTGCATGATCCGGTTCGTCTCTACAGAGCTCAGGGGTCTTCAAAAGTTAGTTTGAGGGAGGTAATCACTCACAGCAGACCTGTGAGATTGTGCTTTGACTGTGATAAAAAACGTTTATATTCTGTACATTTTTTCTGCTATTCAGGGTTAGTTATCCATTGCTAATGGGGGCAATCCTTTGCTAAAATTGTGTTTTACCGGAAAGAATTTGATGTTATAGTTTCTCCGGTTTATTATTACTCAACTGTCATAACTTTTTTCTGTGCTTCTTAAAGGCACAGTAAGTTTTTCATATTATTTGTAAATTGCTTTGAAAAGTATTTCCAAGTTGCTAGTTTAATTGCTAGTGTGTTAAACATGTCTGACTCAGAGGAATATCTCTGTGCTATATGTGCTAAAGCCAAAGTGGAGCCCAATAGAAATTTATGTACTAATTGCATTGATGCTACTTTAAATAAAAGTCAATCTGTACAAATTAAACATCATTCACCAAACAACGAGGGGAGAGTTATGCCGACTAACTCGCCTCACGTGTCAGTACCTGCATCTCCCGCTCGGGAGGTGCGTGATATTGTAGCGCCGAGTACATCAGGGCGGCCATTACAAATCACATTACAGGATATGGCTAATGTTATGACTGAAGTTTTGTCTAAATTACCAGAATTTAGAGGTAAGCGTGATCACTCTGGGGTGAGAACAGAGTGCGCTGTTAATAATAGGGCCATGTCTGATACTGCGTCACAGTATGCAGAACATGAGGACGGAGAGCTTCAATCTGCAGGTGACGGTTCTGATCCCAATAGAATGGATTCAGACATTTCTAATTTTAAGTTTAAACTCGAAAACCTCTGTGTACTGTTAGGGGAGGTATTAGCAGCTCTGAATGATTGTAACACCGTTGCAATCCCAGAGAAATTATGTAGGCTGGATAGATACTATGCGGTACCGGCGAGTACTGACGTATTTCCTATACCTAAGAGGCTTACAGAGATAATTACTAAGGAGTGGGATAGGCCCGGTGTACCCTTTTCCCCCCCTCCTGTGTTTAGAAAAATGTTCCCAATAGACGCCACCACACGGGACTTATGGCAGACGGTCCCTAAGGTGGAGGGAGCGGTTTCTACTCTGGCTAAGCGTACCACTATCCCGGTGGAGGATAGCTGTGCCTTTTCAGATCCAATGGATAAAAAATTAGAGGGTTACCTTAAGAAAATGTTTGTTCAACAAGGTTTTATATTGCAACCCCTTGCATGTATTGCGTCTGTCTCGGCCGCGGCCGCTTTTTGATCCGAGTCCCTGGAAGAGACTCTTGACTCAATAACTATAGATGAGATTTCAAGCAAGCTTAAAACACTTAAGCTAGCTAATTCATTTGTTTCAGATGCCGTAGTACATTTAACAAAACTTACGGCTAAGAATTTCCGGATTCGCCATTCAGGCACGCAGAGCACTGTGGCTAAAATCCTGGTCAGCTGACGTTACTTCTAAATCTAAATTACTTAACATACCTTTCAAAGGGCAGACCTTATTCGGGCCCGGTTTGAAAGAAATTATCGCTGACATTACAGGAGGTAAAGGCCATGCCCTGCCTCAAGACAGAGCCAAACCTAAGGCTAGACAGTCTAATTTTCGTTCCTTTCGTAATTTCAAGGCAGGAGCAGCATCAACTTCCTCTGCTCCAAAACAGGAAGGAGCTGTTGCTCGCTACAGACAAGGCTGGAGACCTAACCAGTCCTGGAACAAGGGCAAGCAGGCCAGAAAACCTGCTGCTGCCCCTAAGACAGCATGAATCGAGGGCCCCCGATCCGGGAACGGATCTAGTGGGGGGCAGACTTTCTCTCTTCGCCCAGGCTTGGGCAAGAGATGTCCAGGATCCCTGGGCGTTAGAGATCATATCTCAGGGATATCTTCTGGACTTCAAATCCTCTCCCCCAAAAGGGAGATTTCATCTGTCAAGGTTGTCAACAAACCAAATAAAGAAAGAGGCGTTTCTACGCTGTGTACAAGATCTTTTACTAATGGGAGTGATCCATCCGGTTCCGCGGTCGGAACATGGACAGGGGTTTTACTCAAATCTGTTTGTGGTTCCCAAAAAAGAGGGAACCTTCAGGCCAATCTTGGATTTAAAGATCCTAAACAAATTCCTAAGAGTTCCATCGTTCAAAATGGAAACTATTCGGACAATCCTACCCATGATCCAAAAGGGTCAGTACATGACCACAGTGGATTTAAAGGATGCTTACCTTCACATACCGATTCACAAAGATCATTACCGGTATCTAAGGTTTGCCTTCCTAGACAGGCATTACCAGTTTGTATCTCTTCCATTCGGATTGGCTACGGCTCCAAGAATCTTCACAAAGGTTCTGGGTGCTCTTCTGGCGGTACTAAGACCGCAAGGAATTTCGGTAGCTCCGTACCTAGACGACATTCTGATACAAGCTTCAAGCTTTCAAACTGCCAAGTCTCATAAAGAGTTAGTACTGGCATTTCTAAGGTCGCATGGATGGAAGGTGAACGAAAAGAAGAGTTCTCTCTTTCCACTCACAAGAGTTCCCTTCTTAGGGACTCTTATAGATTCTGTAGAAATGAAGATCTACCTGACAGAAGACAGGTTAACAAAGCTTCAAAATGCATGCCGTGTCCTTCATTCCATTCAACACCCGTCAGTGGCTCAATGCATGGAGGTGATCGGCTTAATGGTAGCGGCAATGGACATAGTATCCTTTGCACGCCTACATCTCAGACCGCTGCAATTGTGCATGCTAAGTCAGTGGAATGGGGATTACTCAGATTTGTCCCCTACTCTGAATCTGGATCAAGAGACCAGAAATTCTCTTCTATGGTGGCTTTCTCGGCCACATCTGTCCAGGGGGATGCCATTCAGCAGGCCAGATTGGACAATTGTAACAACAGACGCCAGCCTACTAGGCTGGGGCGCTGTCTGGAATTCTCTGAAGGCTCAGGGATCATGGACTCAGGAGGAGAGTCTCCTGCCAATAAACATTCTGGAATTGAGAGCAGTTCTCAATGCCCTTCTGGCTTGGCCCCAGTTAACAACTCGGGGGTTCATCAGGTTTCAGTCGGACAACATCACGACTGTAGCTTACATCAACCATCAAGGAGGGACAAGAAGCTCCCTAGCGATGATGGAAGTATCAAAGATAATTCGCTGGGCAGAGTCTCACTCTTGCCACCTGTCAGCAATCCACATCCCGGGAGTGGAGAACTGGGAGGCGGATTTCCTAAGTCGTCAGACTTTTCATCCGGGGGAGTGGGAACTTCATCCGGAGGTCTTTGCCCAAATACTTCGACGTTGGGGCAAACCAGAGATAGATCTCATGGCGTCTCGACAGAACGCCAAGCTTCCTTGTTACGGGTCCAGATCCAGGGATCCGGGAGCGGTCCTGATAGATGCCTTAACAGCACCTTGGACCTTCGGGATGGCTTATGTGTTTCCACCCTTCCCGATGCTTCCTCGATTGATTGCCAGAATCAAACAGGAGAGAGCATCGGTGATTCTAATAGCGCCTGCGTGGCCACGCAGGACTTGGTATGCAGATCTAGTGGACATGTCATCCTGTCCACCCTGGTCTCTGCCTCTGAGACAGGACCTTCTGTTCCAGGGTCCCTTCAAACACCAAAATCTAATTTCTCTGAAGCTGACTGCTTGGAAATTGAACGCTTGATTTTATCAAAACGTGGTTTTTCTGAGTCAGTAATTGATACCTTAATACAGGCTAGGAAGCCTGTTAACAGAAAGATTTACCATAAAATATGGCGTAAATACTTATATTGGTGCGAATCCAAAAGTTACTCATGGAGTAAGGTTAGGATTCCTAGGATATTGTCTTTTCTACAAGAAGGTTTAGAAAAGGGTTTATCCGCTAGTTCCTTAAAGGGACAGATTTCAGCTCTGTCCATTCTTTTGCACAAACGTCTGTCAGAGGTTCCAGACGTTCAGGCTTTTTGTCAGGCTTTGGCCAGGATTAAGCCTGTGTTTAAAACTGTTGCTCCACCATGGAGTTTGAACTTAGTTCTTAATGTTTTACAGGGTGTTCCGTTTGAACCCCTTCATTCCATTGATATCAAATTGTTATCTTGGAAAGTTCTGTTTTTAATGGCTATTTCCTCGGCTCGAAGAGTCTCTGAGTTATCTGCCTTACATTGTGATTCTCCTTATCTGATTTTTCATTCAGACAAGGTAGTTCTGCGTACTAAACCTGGGTTCTTACCTAAGGTGGTCACTAACAGGAATATCAATCAAGAGATTGTTGTTCCATCTTTGTGTCCTAATCCTTCTTCGAAGAAGGAACGTCTTCTACACAATCTAGATGTAGTCCGTGCCCTGAAATTTTATCTACAGGCAACTAAGGATTTTCGACAAACGTCATCCCTGTTTGTCGTTTATTCTGGTCAGAGGAGAGGTCAAAAAGCTTCTGCTACCTCTCTCTCTTTTTGGCTTCGTAGCATAATACGTTTAGCTTATGAGACTGCTGGACAGCAGCCTCCTGAAAGAATTACAGCTCATTCTACTAGAGCTGTGGCTTCCACTTGGGCCTTTAAGAATGAGGCTTCTGTTGAACAGATTTGCAAGGCTGCAACTTGGTCTTCTCTTCATACTTTTTCCAAATTTTACAAATTTGACACTTTTGCTTCTTCGGAGGCTGTTTTTGGGAGAAAGGTTCTTCAGGCAGTGGTTCCTTCCGTATAAAGAGCCTGCCTGTCCCTCCCGTCATCCGTGTACTTTAGCTTTGGTATTGGTATCCCAGAAGTAATGATGACCCGTGGACTGACCACACTTAACAGGAGAAAACATAATTTATGCTTACCTGATAAATTCCTTTCTCCTGTAGTGTGGTCAGTCCACGGCCCGCCCTGTTTTTATGGCAGGTCTAAATTTTTAAATTATACTCCAGTCACCACTGCACCCTTTGGCTTCTCCTTTCTCGTTGGTTCTCGGTCGAATGACTGGGTGTGACATAGAGGGGAGGAGCTATATAGCAGCTCTGCTGGGTGATCCTCTTGCACTTCCTGTTGGGGAGGAGTTAATATCCCAGAAGTAATGATGACCCGTGGACTGACCACACTACAGGAGAAAGGAATTTATCAGGTAAGCATAAATTATGTTTTTGTGTGGTGGAGGGGGTGTCACTGTTGTAAGATATGTTTTAATAAATGTTTAGTAATTCTTATTGTTATGTGGTATTGTCCAATTAGATTCCATTTGTATGTTTTTGTATCTTTTCAGAACATATTTGTCTTGAAGAAGGCCCATAATGGGGTCAAAACATTGAAATTCTAATTAATGTTGTAACGCATTTGGAAATAAAATTGTACTTTTGTTTGATCCAATAAAAGTCCTGTGAGTGTCCTTCTTCATCAATACAGTTCTACTTAATCTCTATGAGGATAGCACCCAGGCGCTGATTACACTGGAGTGGAAGGAGTGCTGGGCCGCCAACTAAGTATTGTGCATATATATATATATATATACCAGTATATATATATATATATATATATATATACATATACATATACACATGTCTTATGTGTGTACCTATGTATTTATGTGTTTATATGTCTGTAAATACATATATATATATTTTTTTGAATATTTTTTATTATATGGTGTTATTATGAGTGTAACTGTACTTTGTAATGTATTTTTGATGTGTTTTGTGCAACTTTTTTGTTTTGTGAAAAAGTTTACCAGAGGACGCGGTAATCATTTTAGTGTAAATCCCGAACGCGCTCAAGCGATCGTGTTTTCTTTCAACTCAATTGCACTCCACTCGTAATCAGGCCCTAAGTTTGATAGTATTCCAAATGGCCTCTATATCCTCCATATCACTGTATTAATGGATCAATTCAGTCAGGAGACTGTTTGGCAAAGCTAGGCCTAATTAATGTATACTGTCTATGCACATGGGCAATGGCATAAATGTCAAACTGCCTAAATCAGCTACATACTAGACAGTGATTGCATAGAGCAGTGCACAAATGCATTTAGAACTAGCCATAATTGCCTGTGGTAATCTAAACATTTTTAGCAGGGTATTCAAGTAGTTTTGCAAATCAATAATAAAGTAACAGTTTTAAAGGCTTTTGAAATATTTATTTTGTAAGTATGCCCTTCAGTACCTACTTGCTGATATAGACTATGCATATATAAAAATGACTATATGTTCTTTTAATATGTATAAGCAAGTCAAAAGGTCACATCTTCCTCCAGTGTCCTTTTGAGCTCTTTAACTTGACCCTCACTAATTGTATTATTATTCTTTACTTTTGTATGAATTTGCTCCATAATAACAGATTTAATACAAAGCAGCAGATAGAATGTGAACTAGATTACATGCCATAAAGCATTTATCTTTTTATGTCATTACCCTTTGTAATTTCATCAATAGTTGGCATCAATGACTTTAAACTATGTGATGCTTTAATGAGATATATATATATATATTTATTTTACATTTATTCCTTTCCACTTCTATTTAAAGGCACTTTTGAATATCTTAAGCACGCTGCTTTGTAAAGATTACAATAGGTTTTCTGATCTTCTGGTTGCCGTTAAAAAAAAAGTTGCCTTTGCCAACACATAACGTGCTGAGCTTAGAGAGCCATAAAGTATTTTAAGGTAATCTGGCCATTGCAGAATTGTTTTACAAAGGGTGGTCTAGGAATCAGTCACAGTCATTGGCAAGACTTTCACAATGAAATTGAAAACAGACGTGTTTTTACTTCATTCTTTGGGTTACTACTGTTCAATGGTGATTTACAAGAGTGTGTGAGCTATGGAAATCTCTCACGCAAGTCCAGATATATCTTAAATGGTTACACATTTTCAAATCTTAGTTGTTTTTTTTTTATATCTCATATTATTCTAGAACTATCAGCATATAAATTATCCATACATGTAATATTTATCATTTAAATAATCTCCAGGGTGTTGCTACATTTTTAGAATTTCAGAATTACTCATTTGTAGTAACTAATCTGAATGAAATAAGTGGATCATCAAACGTTTTATAATACAGTTTTGCTTTTAATACATTGAAAGTAATACAAATATTAATTTCTCGAATTTATTATATCAAAGTTATTTAAGGAGCATAGTTAATTAGCAAAACCATGACTTGTACTTATTATCAAAATGCAGCCTATATTACAAAAAGATTTATAATCTATAGTAAATGTAATTGTTTGTATATGCTAAATAACTGCTGCTTTTCATATACAGTCAGTTTATTTCCGTGTATGTGATTTATATCAAGAAATATATTTATAACCAAGTCTTACTGATATGCCGAAATAGTAACTTAAATAATCGGTCTTTTTAAAGAGTTTGGATTTAGCAGTTATGCACATGCTATGAGAGGTTCAACAGTTAAAATAAACAGAAACATATGTAATGCTGACTTTTTGTATTTTCAACTTTGAGCCTGTAATTCTTGCTAAAGACATTTCATCATAATTGATTGCTGCAGCTATTTCCTTTTAACCCCAAAGCCATTTTTTTGCGTGCAGAGGGCTTTCCATCCTTGATCTGGCCTCCCAGCTGTCCCTAAGAAATGTCAGTGCCACCATCACCTGTCCTGGTGCATTATGGCTCTTTTTGTCACTATGTCTCTTTGTCTAGACAGGTTGAAAACAAACTAGTGTTTGTCATTTCATTTTTTCTTGAAGAGAAGGAAGAGGCTACTCTGAAATGTTGTTTTAACCATTTTAATGCTGCAAAGGATAACAGTGTGTTGTGTAACCAGTTCTAATAGCGAAAATCATTGAAGCCAAACTTGTGTTTGTCTTACAAGAATCTCTAATGAAAAACAGTTAGATTTAGTAGTTTTACTTGGAATTAAATATGGCTTCAACAAATGTTACCATTCTGATGGTTCTGCAGTATATCCCCATTTATTGTTAGTTTACAAATACATATCTATGTTTCTCTAGGAATTATACACTCAAATACTTTAATCTAACAGAAAATCTATCATACAAAACTTAGTCTATGAGCTTCCCAGAGAATGATAAGGAGGGATAAGCGTAATTGGACACAGACCCGCCTCCTCCTTTTTAGCAATCACAGACGCTGCTGCACTTTTGTGTCTGGCTGCCATGTTCTAAGGCAGAAATACTCAGTGCACTTTCTTCACAAGATCCATGCACAGTGCTGTCACATGCTGCAGTGCACATTTTTAGGGCCAAAACAACATTCAGGCAGTGTCATTTATGAAAAAATAGATACTGCATTTGATCAAAGGTCTGTTTTTGGATACGTATCTGATAAGATCTCTTACGTTTGACATATGGGTGGCATAAAAAGGTTTCTGGGGCATGCATCCGGTATGAGATCTGATTATTTATCATTGCAGTGGAATAAAAGGGGTTGCTTCTGTTATGAGAGCTTATCATTGGTTATTGCAGTGGAAAAAAAGGGTTTGCATGGGTATAGGAAATGAAGCTAAAATTTTACTTTTCCTGTTTGTGTCTCATAAGTATCATTAACAGTAGGAAGAAAGGTCATTTAATTAAAATGCCCCTTTCGCCAAATTCGGTTATGCTATGAGAAATGGTTATATCGATATGGATAAAAACAAAGATTTAAATATTCACATTAGTGTAGCTGAATCAAACATTGGCCATAGTTAGAAGTGTTCATGATGGCAATAAGAGCCCCACGAAGGTAGCCCTGAAGCTTAGTCTGAGGACCTTTACCTAACATGCTTTGTGTGCTGTCCTTACATAGCAAACATTAACTTTGTATATGAATGATGCACTGGCAACCTCTGAATGTAGACTGGTACTTTATTTACTGGATTACATAACAAGGTGGCTCCTGTAGATTTGCACACAGTAATATGGTTATATACACGTATATAGTCCTTTATAATGGATGGCTGCTGCACTCCTTATATTAGCAGTCCTGTACACTGTGTATGCAACACTATAGTAATCTCAGTAGCAGGTAATATGCAAGATGAGAAGGGAACTACCTGACCAGCTGTATATAGTCTGTTCTGTATATAGTAATCCAGGGTAACTTATAACTGTACAACTGTATAACTGTAATGTGTAACTGACAGTTCTTACTCTTCCTGACTAGCTGATGCTGAATCCTGCTGCAGTGACCTGTAGCTGACATTACACTTCTTATTAGCAGCACTTGTTACTTGTTCAGGTTCAGCTTTTGTTACTTGTACTTTATAACTGCATCACAAAACTGTCACAAGAGGGCTTCTGTACTGTTCTGATTCTAAGCACAGCCCACTTGATGACATCATCTTTGTATGGAAGCCTCAATGTGCCATCTAACCAAACTAGGAAGTAAGCACAACTCTACACTTTGTAAAATTGAATCTCTAATTAAATATCCATTAAGCCAGTAACATAGCTCAATTCCCACTGAAAACTACTTTTTAAGGAAATCTGGTATACATGTTTGCATAAATCTTTCTGTGTTGCGGATCTGTGTTGCAATACTCAGACAATGAGGCCTATTTATGAAATGTCTGTCAGACATCGCTGAATACGTTCTCCGTATTCAGCATTGCATCAGCAGCTCTTGTATGCCCATACAAATGAAGGGGGCGCCTGTAGCAATCTGGTGATCTTATATACCTTTATCCGTGATAGTGATAATAACGTTATTAAAGTTAAGGTGAATTATTTAACCTATATTGGTTTTTCTTGTGCTAAGTGTTGATATCAAATTTACAATATCAGCTTTAAATATTTGTGACAAAATGATGCATGGTTTATACTAACCTATGTGGTATTTTTACTATGCAGATTTAACTAGATAATTAATTCCAAATGTGTTTAAAGTGCTAAAAATGGAAAATAATCTGTGTCCGGTGTCATAAAAAAGTGCTTAGATACCAATCACTGAAGTGCACGCACTACCAAAGGTGAAGTACAACTGAATCAAAGACAGAACATAAGGATAGGAGACGCCAGAGGAAGCACGGTAACTCTATGGACTTTGAAAAAGAAAGCAAGGTACTGTGTACAAATTGATTCTTTTACACAACAAAAAATTGATACTTTCACCCAATTCTCAAAAATATCATTAGGAATACTAAGACACTTGTCACAATAAGAACTAAGAAAAAGTCCAGTCTTGTTTCTACCTAAGACGGTTAAATTGATTAACAACAATACCATATATGCTGCAACTAAAAGACTGAGGAAGATAAAAAAGTTGACACACAGATCCCATCTCTTTGCAACAAATGTTTCTTTATACAATCCAATATCTGATTCCATAGACCAGTGTATACTCATTTAAATTTTTATACAAGGTATACCTCTAACGTTTTATCAAGCATGAATGAATGGAAGTTTTTTAAAACATATACAAGCAATTTTTAAGCTTATATAAGCACTTTTCTCTTGTAAGCAGTGTTCCCTCTAAGGTGAATTTTGTGTGCGGCCCAGCAGTGAAATAGTTCATAAGAGAATCATACCTTGCAGTCTGCATTATGCAGGGTTTGCTAATTGCAGGGTGTGGTCACCTAATTAACTGTTTCACTGCTGGGCCACACACAAAACTGGGCTTAGAGGGAACACTGCTTGTAAGATGTATCCAGTCCACGGATTCATCCATTACTTGTGGGATATTCTCCTTCCCAACAGGAAGCTGCAAGAGGATCACCCACAGCAGAGCTGTCTATATAGCTCCTCCCCTAACTGCCACTCCCAGTCATTCTCTTGCAGCTCTCGACAAGAAAGGAAGTATCAAGAGAGATGTGGTGAATTAGTGTAGTTTATCTTCAATCAAAAGTTTGTTATTTTTAAACGGTACCGGCGTTGTACTGTTTTTACCTCAGGAAGAAATTAGAAGAAGAGTTTTGCCTGAGATTTTTGATGATCTTAGCAGGTTGTAACTAAGGTCCACTGCTGTTCTCACACATAACTGAAGAGTATGGGAAAACTTCAGCTGGGGGAACGGCCTGCAGAATTAACTACTCTGAGGTATGTTCAGTATATTTTTTTCTAGAGAGATGATAAGGTCTAGAAAATGCTGACAGTGCCTGATATATTTAAGGTAAGCCTGATTACAGTGATTTAACAAACGACCGGGATCATGCTTGCAGTAAAGGGTAATATTCATGTTACTTGCTCTTATTACTTAGTATGTAAAACGTTTGCATGATATATAAAAAACGTTTTTTACTGAGGGTGTCAGGGTGATAAATCTTTATTTGGGGCCTAGTTTTAAACATGGCTGACTAGATTTCTCCTAGGAGTAGTTAATTATGGCCCTTTCACTTTGAGTGCATGGTGGGAGGGGGCTATTTCCGCACTCTAATTGCGCAGTAGTTTTTACATTCTGAGACATCCAGCTTCCCTGAAGGAGTCCCCTGACATATTGTACCTCTGTAAAGGGTTTTTGTGCCTACAAAAGTCATTTTATGGGCAGGTAGGAGCCACAGTAGAGCTGTGGCAGTTTGCTTGTGACTGTTATAACGGTTTTACCGTTTTTCTGCTTCGTTTTTGAGCCTGAGGGGTTAATCATCCATTTGCAAGTGGGTGCAATGCTATTTTAGTCTATTATACACACTGTAAAAATTTCGTAGAGTTAACTGCTTTTTTTCACTGTTTTGCAGTTTTTGTGTTTGTTTTTTTCCCTTAAAGGCACAGTACCGTTTTTTATATTCTGCCTTTTCACATTAATTAAAGTGTTTTCCAAGCTTGCTGGTCTCATTACTAGTCTGTTAAACATGTCTGACATAGAGGAAACTCCTTGTTCATTATGTTTAGAAGCCATTGTGGAACCCTCTCTTAGAATTTGTACCAAATGCACTGATCTTACTATAAATTTTAAAGACCATATTCTGGCTTTAAAAGATTTATCACCAGAGGAAATTGACAAGGGGGAAGTTATGCCGACTAACTCTCCCCACGTGTCAGAGCCTATAACTCCCGCTCAAGGGGCGCCAAGTACATCTAGCGCTCCCATTGCGTATACTTTACAAGACATGGCAGCAGTTATGAATCATACCCTTACAGAGGTATTGTCCAAACTGCCAGGGTTACAAGGAAAGCGAGACAGCTCTGGGGCTAGAACAAATACAGAGCTCTCTGACGCTTTAGTAGCTATGTCTGATATACCCTCACAATGTGCAGAAGCCGAAGCAGGAGAGCTTCTATCTGTGGGTGATTTTTCTGACTCAGGGAAGACACTTCAACCTGATTCTGATATGTCTACATTTAAATTTAAGCTTGAACACCTCCGCGTGTTGTTCAGGGAGGTTTTAGCAACTCTGGATGACTGTGACGCCATTGTAGTCCCAGAGAAATTGTGTAAATTGGATAAATATTATGCAGTGCCTGTTTACACTGATGTTTTTCCAATACCTAAGAGGTTTTCAGAAATTATTACTAAGGAATGGGATAGACCAGGTGTACCGTTCTCTCCCCCTCCTGTTTTTAAAAAGATGTTTCCTATAGACGCTGCTACATGGGACTTGTGGCAAACGGTCCCTAAGGTGGAGGGAGCAGTCTCTACCCTAGCGAAGCGTACAACTATCCCTGTCGAGGACAGTTGTGCTTTTCTAGATCCAATGGACAAAAAATTAGAGGGTTACCTTAAGAAAATTTTTATTCAACAAGGTTTTATTCTCCAGCCCCTTGCATGCATTGCCCCTGTCACTGCTGCTGCGGCCTTCTGGTTTGAGTCTCTAGAAGAGGCTCTACAGGTAGAAACCCCATTGGATGATATCCTTGACAAGTTTAAAGCTCTTAAGCTAGCCAATTCATTTGTTTTTGACGCCGTTCATTTAACCAAGCTAACGGCTAAAAACTCAGGTTTTGCTATTCACGCGCGTAGGGCGCTATGGCTCAAATCCTGGTCAGCTGATGTTACTTCAAAGTCTAAGCTTCTCAACATTCCCTTCAAGGGGCAGACCCTATTCGGGCCTGGACTGAAGGAGATCATTTCAGATATTACTGGAGGAAAAGGTCACGCCCTTCCTCAGGATAGGTCCAACAAATTAAGGATCAAACAGACTAATTTTCGTTCCTTTCGAAACTTCTAGAGTGGCGCAGCTTCAACTTCCTCTAATACAAAACAAGAGGGAAATTTTGCCCAGTCCAAGCCGGTCTGGAGACCTAACCAGGCTTGGAACAAAGGAAAGCAGGCCAAAAAACCTGCTGCTGCCTCTAAAACAGCATGAAGGATCAGCCCCCGATCCGGAAATGGATCTAGTAGGGGGCAAACTTTCTCTCTTCGCCCAGGCTTGGGCAAGAGATGTCCAGGATCCCTGGGCATTGGAAATTGTGTCTCAGGGATATCTTCTGGAGTTCAAAGCTTCTTCCCCAAAAGGGAGATTTCATCTCTCACAATTATCTGCAAACCAGATAAAGAGAGAGGCATTCTTAAATTGTGTTCAAGACCTCCTAGTTATGGGAGTGATCCACCCAGTTCCAAAGGAGGAACAGGGGCAAGAACAGGGGCAAGGCTTCTATTCAAATCTGTTTGTAGTTCCCAAGAAAGAGGGAACTTTCAGACCAATCTTAGATCTCAAGATCCTAAACAAATTTCTCAGGGTCCCATCCTTCAAGATGGAGACTATTCGAACCATCCTACCTATGATCCAGGAGGGTCAATATATGACTACCGTGGACTTAAAGGATGCTTATCTTCACATTCCGATACACAGAGATCATCATCGGTTTCTCAGGTTCACCTTCCTAGACAGGCATTACCAGTTTGTGGCTCTTCCCTTTGGGTTAGCTACGGCACCAAGAATCTTTACAAAGGTTCTAGGGTCACTCCTAGCGGTCCTAAGGCAGCGGGGTATAGCAGTAGCCCCTTACCTAGACGACATTCTGATACAGGCGTCGAATTTTCAAATCGCCAGGTCCCATACGGACATTGTTCTGGCATTCCTGAGGTCTTATGGGTGGAAAGTGAACAAAGAAAAGAGTTCTCTATCCCCTCTCACAAGAATTTCCTTCCTAGGAACTCTGATAGATTCTGTAGAGATGAAGATTTTTCCTGACAGAGGCCAGGTTGTCAAAACTTCTAAATTCCTGCTGTGTTCTTTATTCTACTTCTCGCCCTTCAGTGGCTCAGTGTATGGAAGTAATCGGCTTAATGGTAGCGGCAATGGACATAGTGCCGTTTGCCCGCCTACATCTCAGACCGCTGCAACTCTGCATGCTCAGTCAGTGGAATGGGGATTACACAGATTTGTCCCCTCTACTAAATCTGGATCAAGAGACCAGGGATTCTCTTCTCTGGTGGCTATCTCGGGTCCATCTGTCCAAGGGTATGACCTTCCACAGGCCAGATTGGACAATAGTAACGACAGATGCCAGCCTTCTGGGCTGGGGTGCAGTCTGGAACTCCCTGAAGGCTCAGGGCTCGTGAACTCAGGAGGAGGCACTCCTTCCGATAAACATTCTGGAACTAAGAGCAATATTCAATGCTCTTCAGGCTTGGCCTCAGCTTGCTGCAGTCAGGTTCATCAGATTTCAGTCAGACAATATCACGACTGTAGCCTACATCAACCATCAAGGGGGAACAAGGAGTTCCCTAGCAATGTTGGAGGTTTCAAGAATAATTCTATGGGCAGAGGTTCACTCTTGCCATCTATCAGCTATCCATATCCCAGGAGTAGAGAACTGGGAGGCGGATTTTCTAAGTCGGCAGACTTTTCATCCGGGGGATTGGGAACTCCATCCGGAGGTGTTTGCACAGTTGATTCAACTTTGGGGCAAACCAGAACTGGATCTCATGGCATCTCGTCAGAACGCCAAGCTTCCTTGTTACGGATCCAGGTCCGGGGATCATAAGGCAGCACTGATAGATGCTCTAGCAGCGCCTTGGTCCTTCAACCTGGCTTATGTGTTTCCACCGTTTCCTCTGCTCCCTCGTCTAATTGCCAAGATCAAGCAGGAGAGAGCTTCGGTGATTTTGATAGCACCTGCGTGGCCACGCAGGACTTGGTATGCAGATCTGGTGGACATGTCATCCCTTCCACCATGGACTCTGCCGCTGAGGAAGGACCTTCTACTTCAGGGTCCTTTCAACCATCCAAATCTAATTTCTCTGCGTCTGACTGCTTGGAGATTGAACGCTTGATTTTATCAAAACGTGGTTTCTCCGAGTCGGTCATTGATACCTTAATTCAGGCTTGAAAGCCTGTCACCAGGAAAATCTATCATAAGATATGGTGTAAATATCTTCATTGGTGTGAATCCAAGGGTTACTCATGGAGTAAAGTCAGGATTCCTAGGATATTATCTTTTCTCCAAGAAGGATTGGAGAAGGGATTGTCAGCTAGTTCCTTAAAGGGACAAATTTCTGCTCTGTCTATTCTTTTGCACAAGCGTCTGGCGGATGTTCCAGACGTTCAGGCGTTTTGTCAGGCTTTAGTTAGAATCAAGCCTGTGTTTAAACCTGTTACTCCGCCATGGAGTTTAAATTTAGTTCTTTTTACAGTGTGATTCCCCTTATCTGATCTTCCATGCAGATAAGGTAGTTTTGCGTACCAAACCTGGGTTTCTTCCTAAGGTGGTATCTAATAAGAATATCAATCAGGAGATTGTTGTTCCGTCACTGTGTCCTAATCCTTCTTCAAAGAAGGAACGTCTATTACACAATCTTGACGTGGTTCGTGCTTTAAAGTTTTATTTACAAGCTACTAAGGTTTTTCGTCAAACATCTGCATTGTTTGTTGTCTACTCTGGCCAGAGGAGAGGCCAAAAGGCTTCAGCAACTTCTCTTTCTTTTTGGTTAAGAAGTATAATCCGCTTAGCTTATGAGACTGATGGCCAGCAGCCTCCTGAGAGAATTACAGCTCATTCCACTAGAGCGGTGGCTTCCACATGGGCTTTTAAAAATGAGGCTTCTGTTGAACAGATACTTTTGCTTCTTCGGAGGCTATTTTTGGGAGAAAGGTCTTACAGGCAGTGGTGCCTTCTGTTTAAGCGCCTGCCTTGTCCCTCCCTTCATCCGTGTCCTATAGCTTTGGTATTGGTATCCCACAAGTAATGGATGAATCCGTGGACTGGATACACCTTACAAGAGAAAACAAAATTCATGCTTACCTGATAAATTTATTTATCTTGTGGTGTATCCAGTCCACGGCCCACCCTGTCATTTTAAGGCAGGTGTTTTTTATTTTTAAACTACAGTCACCACTGCACCCTATAGTTTCTCCCTTCTCTTGGTTGTCTTCGGTCAAATGACTGGGAGTGGCAGTTAGGGGAGGAGCTATATAGACAGCTCTACTGTGGGTGATCCTCTTGCAGCTTCCTGTTGGGAAGGAGAATATCCCACAAGTAATGAATGAATCCGTGGACTGAATACACCACAAGAGAAATAAATTTATCAGGTAAGCAGAAATTTAGTTTTTTATGACAACAGTGTTTTTTATTATTATTATTATTATTATTATTATTATTATTATTATTATTTTTCATTTATTTCATTTATCATTTTCAACTTGAGGGTACATCAATGAACTAATATTTATACTATGTTTAAGAAATAAATTGCTATTGTGGTAAATATATTTTTATATGTTTCATTTTTTTCAATTGATTATATAGTCACCTGTTAAAAAACTGAATTCAATACAGCAAGTGATACCTTTACCAATGATAAGTTGAATTATAGCTGTAATTATATAAGCAGTGACATTTATGAAAGTTTCAATTATAATTACCATTCGGCTAGATTACGAGTTTTGTGTTATCAGTCACTACAGCTGCTATTACAAGTCTTGTAGGTACAGCTGTCCCGCACACTTTTTTGCCTTAACACAAATTAACTTACGCAATTTGCGTAAAGTCTTTTTTCAATGGGACTTCCATAGCGCCGATATTACAAGCTTTTTCTGGGAAGCCAAAAAGTGAGCGGTACAGCCTATCCCGCAAGATTCGTAACGCAATCTAAAGTCAGTAGTTATGAGTTTTACGCTACAAAGCTGTAGCATAAAACTTATAACTAAAGTGCTAAAAAGTACACTAACACCCATAAACTACCTATTAACCCCTAAACCGAGGCCCTCCCGCATTGCAAGCATTAAAATAAATTTATTAACCCCTAATCTGCTGCTCCGGACATCGCCGCCACTATAATAAACATATTAACCCCTAAACCGCCACACTCCCGCTTCGCAAACACTAGTTAAATATTATTAACCCCTAATCTGCCGCCCCTAACATCGCTGCCACCTACCTACATTTATTCACCCCTAATCTGCCGCCCCCAACGTCGCCGCCACTATACTAAATTTATTAACCCCTAAACCTAAGTCTAACCCTAACCATAACACCCCCTAACTTAAATAAAATTAAAATAAATCTAAATTAAACTTACTATCATTACCTAAATAATTCCTATTTAAAACTAAATACTCACCTGTAAAATAACATAATTTATGCTTACCTGATAAATTTATTTCTCCTGTAGTGTATCCAGTCCACGGATCATCCATTACTTATGGGATATATTCTCCTTCCCAACAGGAAGTTGCAAGAGTCCACCCACAGCAAAGCTGCTATATAGCTCCTCCCCTAACTGCCATTACCAGTCATTCGACCGAAAACATGCAGAGAAAGGAAAACCATAGGGTGCAGTGGTGACTGTAGTTTAATGGAAAAATTACCTGCCTTAAAGTGACAGGGCGGGCCGTGGACTGGATACACTACAAGAGAAATAAATTTATCAGGTAAGCATAAATTATGTTTTCTCTTGTTAAGTGTATCCAGTCCACGGATCATCCATTACTTATGGGATACCAATACCAAAGCTAAAGTACACGGATGATGGGAGGGACAAGACAGGTACTTAAACGGAAGTTACCACTGCCTGTAAAAAACCCTTTCTCCCAAAAATAGCCTCCGAAGAAGCAAGGTATCAAATTTGTTAAATTTGAAAAAGTATGAAACGCAGACCAAGACTCCGTCTTGTAATCTGTTCAACAGAAGCCACATTTAAAAAAGGCCCAAGTGAAAACCACAGCTCTAGTAGAATGAGCTGTAATCCCTTCAGGAGGCTGCTGTCCAGCAGTCTCATAAGCTAAATGAATTATGCTTTTTAAACAAAAAGACAGAGAGGTTGCTGAAGTCCTTTGACCTCTCCTCTGTCCAGAATAGACAACAAACAAGGTGAATGTTTGATGAAAATATGTAGTAGCTTGTAAGTAAAACTTTAAAACTCGAACCACGTCCAAATTGTGTAATAGACGTTCCTTCTTTGAAGAAGGATTAGGATACAAGAATGGAACAACAATCTCTTGAGTGATATTCTTGTTAGATACCACCTTAGGTAAAAACCCATGTTGGTACACAGGACTACCTTATCCGTACGGAGAACCAGATAAGGAGAATCACATTGCAACGCAGATAACTCGGAGACTCTATGAGCCGAGGAAATAGCTACCAAAAAGGAACTTTCCAAGATAGAAGTTTGATATCTATGGAATGAAAAGGTTCAAATGGAACTCCTTGAAGAACCTTAAGAACCAGCTTTAAGCTCCATGGCGGAGCAACATTTTTAACCACAGGCTTGGTTCTAACCAAAGCCTGACCAAATGCCTGAACGTCTAGAATACCTGCCAGACGCTTGTGCAAAAGAATAGACAGAGTAGAAATCTGTCCTTTTAAAGAACTAGCTGACAACCCTTTTCTCAAAATCATCTTGGAGAAAAGATAATATCCTGGGAATCCAGACTTTACTCCATGAGTAACCCTTGGATTCATAACAATAAGATATTTACACCATATCTTATGTTAAATTTTCCTAGAGACAGGCTTTTATGCCTGTATTAAGGTATCAATTACTGACTCGAAGAAGCCATGCTTTGATAACATCAAGCGTTCTGTCTCCAGGCAGTCCATCTCAGATTAGTTATATTTAGATGGTTGAAAAGACCCTGAGGTAGAGGGTCCTGTCTCAGAAGCAGAGACCGTGGTGGAAAGGATGACATGTCCACCAGATCTGCATACCAGGTCCTGCGTGGCCACGCAGGCGCTGTCAAAAGCACCAAAGCACTCTCCTGCTTGATCTTGTGCAAACCCCTCCGGAGGGAATTCCCACTCCCCCGGATGAAAAGTCTGACGACTTAGAAAATCTGCCTCCCAGTTCTCAACACCTGGGATAGGGATAGCTTTTAGACAAGAGTGAGTCTCTGTCCAGTGAATTATTTTAAGACTTCTAACATTGCTAGGGAACTTCTGTTCCCCCTTGATGGTTGATGTAAGCCACAGTCGTGATATTGTCCGACTGAAATATGATGTACCTCAGAGTTGCTAACTGAGGCCAAGTCTGAAGAGCATGGAATATCACTCCCAGTTCCAGAATATTCATTAGAAGGAGGGTCTCCTCCTGAGTCCACTATCCCTGAGCCTTCAGGGAGTTCCAGACTGTATCCCAACCTAAAAGGCTGGCATCTGTTGTAACAATTGTCCCATCTGACCTGCGGAAGGTCATACTCTTGGACAGATGGACCCGAGATAGTCACCAGAGAAGAGAATCTCTGGTTTCTTGGTCCGGATTTAACAGGAGAACAAATCTGTGTAATCCCCGTTCCTCTGGCTGAGCATGCATAGTTGCAGTGGTCTGAAATGTAGGCGTGCAAACGGTACTATGTCCCTTGCCGCTACCATTAAGCCGATTACATTCATGTACTGAGCCACCAAAGGGCGCGGATGGAATGAAGAACACGGCAGAAATTTAGAAACTTTGACAACCTGGACTCCGTCAGGTAAATTTTAATTTCTACAAAATCTATCAGAATCCCTAGGAGGGAAACCCTTGATATTGGGGATAGAGAACTCTTTCCTTGTTCACTTTCCACCCATGCGATCTCAGAAATGCCAGTACTACGTCCGTATGAGACTTGGCAACTTGGATGTTTGACGCCTGTATCAGGATGTCGTCTAAATAAGGGGCCACTTCTATGCCCCGCGGCCTAAGGACCGCCAAAGTGACCCCAGAACCTCCATAAAGATTCTAGGGGCTGTAGTTAACCCAAAGGAAAGAGCTACAAACTGGTAATGCCTGTCTAGAAAGGCAAACCTGAAAAACCGATGGTGATCTTTATGCATCGTAATGTGAGGATAAGCATCCTTCAAATCCATTGTAGTCCTCTATTGACTCTCCTGGATCATAGTTAAGATGGTACGAATAGTTTCCATCTTAAATGATAGAATTCTAAAGAATTTGTTTAAGATCTTTTAGATCCAAAATAGGTCTGAAGGTTTCCTTTCCTTGGGAACCACAAACCGATTTGAGGAAAACTGTGTCCCTGTTCCTCTATTGGAACTGAATGGGTCACGTACACAATGCAAGAATGTCTCTTTCTTTATCTGGTTTGCAGATAAATGTGAAAGGCAAAAACTCCCCTTTTTTGGGGGGGAAAGCTTTGAAATCCAGAAGATATCTCTGGGGTATAATTTCCAATGCCCAGGGATCCTGGGCATCTCTTGCCCACGCCTGGGCGAAGAATGAAGTCTGCCCCCTATAGGATCCGTTACCAGATAGGGGTCCGTTCCTCATGCTGTTTTAGAGGCAGCAGCAGGCTCCTTGACCTGCTTATCTTTGTTCCAGGTCCGGTTGTCTCCAGACCGCCTTGGACTGAGCAAAAGTTCCCTCTTATTTTGCCTTAGAGGAAGTTGATGCCACACCTGCCTTGAATTTTCGAAAGGCACGAAAATTAGGCCTTTTTTGTCCCTTGATTTGGACCTGTCCTGAGGAAGGGCATGATCTTTTCCTCCAGTGATATAAGTTATAATCTCCTTCAAACTAGGCCTGAATAGGGTCTGCCCCTTGAAGGGAAGTTAAGTAGCTTATTTATTAAAGTCACGACAGCTGACCATGATATAAGCCATAGCGCTCTGCGCGCCAGTATAGTAAAAAACAGAATTCTTAGCTGTTAGTCTAGTCAAAGGAACAAAGGCATCAGAAAACAAAGGAATTGGCTAGCTTAAGTGCTCTAAGCTTGTCAAATATATTCATCCAATGGAGCCTGTAAAGCCTCATCAAGAGACTCAAACCAGAACGCCGCAGCAGCAGTGACAGGAGCAATGCGTGCAAGGGGCTGCAGGATAAAACCTTGTTGAATAAACATTTTTTATCCATTGGATCTAAAAAAGCACAACAGTCCTCGCCAGAGGTAGTGGTACGCTTAGCTAGAGTAGAAACTCTTCTCTCCACCTTAGGAACTGTCTGCCATAAGTCCCGTGTGGTGGCAACTATTAGAAAACATTCTTCTAAAAAATAGGAGGGGAAGAGAACGGCACACCTGGTCTATCCCATTCCTTATGAAAAATTTTAGTAAACCTCTTTAGGTATTGGAAAAACATAAGTACACACCGGCACTGCATATTATTTATCCAGTCTACACAATTTCTCTGGCACTGCGATTGTACACATTCATTCAGAGCAGCTAAAGCCTCCCTGAGCAACAAGTGGAGGTTCTCAAGCATAAATTTTAAATGTAGAAATATCAGAATCAGGTTAAATCATCTTCCCTGAGTCACAAATATCACCCACAGACTAAGCATATTGTGAGGTAGTATCAGACATGGTTCTTAAAGCATCTGTATGCTCTGTATCTACCCCCAGAGCTGTTTTGCTTTCCTTTAATTTCAGGTAGTCTGACTAATACTGCTGCCAGTGTATTATACACAACCTTTGCCATGTCTTGTAAAATAAACGCTATGGGCGCCATTGATATACTTGGCGCCATTTGAGCGTGAGTCCCTGGAGCGGGAGTCAAAGGGTCTGACACGTGGGGAGAGTTAGTCGGCATAACTTCCCCCTCGACAGAATCCTCTGGTAAAATAAACGCTATGGGTGCCCTTGATGTACTTGGCGCCATTTGAGCGTGAGTCCCTAAAGCGGGAGTCAAAGGGTCTGACACGTGGGGAGAGTTAGTCGGCATAACTTCCCCCTCGACAGAATCCTCTGGTGATAATGTTTTTAAATACAAAAAATGATCTTTATTGTTTAACATGAAATCAGTACATCTGGTACACATTCTAAAATGGGGTTCCACCATGGCTTTAAACATAATAAACACAGAGCCTCCTCTATGTTAGACATGTTAGAACTAATAAAGAGACTAGTAAGCTTGGAAAACACTTTAAATCAAGTTAACAAGCAAATATAACAAACGTTACTGTGCCTTTAAGAGAAACAAATTTTGTCAAAATTTGAAAAACAGTGAAAAAAGGCAGTAAATCAAACGAAATTTTTACAGTACATGTAATAAGTTAACAGAGCATTGCACCCACTTGCAAATGGATGATTAACCCCTTAATGCAAAAAACAGATTGTTTAAAAAAATGTTGTTTTTTTTGTTTTTTTAGACACAACAAAACTGCCACAGCTGAGCTGTGGATTACCTTCCCTATAACTGTTTCTATGCAAAATTTAAGCCAGCCATGTGGAAAAATTAGGCCCCAATAAGTTTTTTTTTTTTTTTTATAAACAATTTTTATTGAGGAATTATACGATACAGTAAACATGCTTTTATATGAATGTACAATACAATGGCAATTTGATATTATAAAATCATGCTTGTGGATCTTGAATAGTTGTCCTCCTTTTTGTCCCTTCAAATAACAGTACGGACCACTCATGGGTCCTCCATGCTGTATTGTAAGCATAAGTGTAGGGATTATATATAATTATAACAAAAAACAACAAATTTAAGTGTAGGGATTATATATAGTTAAAACAAAAAAAAAAAAAAAACAATTTAGACAAAACAAACAGAAACAAAGCAAAGGATATCAATAAAAGATATCTGCTGGACAGTCAATACTTGAGATGGTATAACTGATTATCTGCTATTCTATCAGGATAAGGAAAGGTAATGCTTAGGAGCTGGTTAAGGTCATGGGCAGATTATATGACTTGGTACGTTAGTAGGGGGAGGATATTATTCAACGCCTTATTTGAATATGCTAGGGAGATAATTTTTCTTAAAACAATATAATAAGGTCCATTCTGTGTTCCCTATAGAACATCCCGATACCGTAATTACTAAGCAGGAGACTAGGGTTATGGTTTAACAGAGCATTAAGGGAAAGATACAGTAGTGCATTAAAGGCCATGCCTCCCCCCTCTGAAGTATATAAGCAATTAGGTATGCGTACTATTTAAGACGGCCATAGCTCAAAGGTGGACATAGTCATAGGGAACCAACGTTTTGCAGCATTTCTAAGATGTAGGTGATAATATTGTGTGGCAAATCCCCTTTTTATAATATTAAGGCAGAATGTGGAAACATAGGCTTGACAATAGCGCAGAGTCCTGATCAACATTTACACCATGAGCAAACTAATAACAAGAAGGTGACAGAAAGTGAGGCCGCACTCGGGCAGGTTAGGTTACCTCCACATAAAATTAAATTATGCATAACAGTGAACATTGACATTGACTCGTGTAACCATTAACTGTATAACGATTGCATACCCAGGATAATATTTACTTAACTCAATATCATAGCATAAAGCCTCTCAAAATGTCCTGCCTATCTACCCCTTTCCGGTTTTTATAGCAGGCTCTCCTCTTTAGATGCAGAAAAAAAATTAAAAAAAATAAAACCTGCTCCACGCTGCTGTGAGGATTTTAGAGCGTTCAGCACCCCCAAAGCTAGTCTGGGGGCCTCTCCAACCAGTATCAGTTATTTCAGGGCAGGAAAGGCAGGACCGTGCTAACATGCTCCTAAGAGGGATCCCACTGATCACATGGAGTACTAGTTCATCAGCTGTCAGCGGGCCTTTCTGTGAGCCCGTGTCTTCCCTGAGCGCTGTGACCATAGGGCTCTCTGCAGCACTAAAAAGCTGCTGCAAGAAGTTGAAGGGTTCTACTTCGGAAGCGGTCCGGGGGGTCAGATGATGTTGAGCCGATGTCTCTTGACTAGCAAGATGAGTGTACAGTGACTCAGAGTTGTCAAATAGCCGGTCTGGTGAGGTATCTGAATAACTGCGTAAACCAGCATGGATATCGGTAAGTGTCCCCCATTCTTTATTTCCAGCTGATGTGAGCTGTTGGCGCACTTGGCGGCAGGATGCTGTCTTATGGGCAAATTGTGCGGCCAGGTAGCCTCCTCTTAACATGCCACCCGTTGTAGCCTCACCATGCTTCTTCTCAGTCGCAGTTTGTGCGTGGAGCGCAACCACTTCCAGCGGGGCTCCCGACTCACGATCCATTAAACAGTACTCCTCTGTGACAAACTCATGGTCTGCAGCGTATGTTATCTCTGGGTCACCGGAAGATTTCAGATCGGAGGATTCATTTTCCTGGGGTAGGTTGGAATTGCTAGCATTGTCTGCAATGCCAATGTCGGAGTATTGTGTTGCCTCCAATTGTCTCGCCTCGCATTTTGCGGCCATTTCCCTTGCCGTCATGCGATCAATCAGGCAGTCATACGGAGCCTTCTCGATAAGCCTGTTCATAAGAGACATAAGTTTCTCGGGGAAATCCACAAGGTATATCGGGCTGCCCCCTGCTGTTATAGTCGCCATAGTTTAGATTTGCTTCGCCTCAAATAGTCTTGACTTTAGGAGATAATGAATTGTGTAGCGATTAACTGTCCAGTTAGTATTATACTTTAAAGAGATTTAGTAAGTTGGTCTAACCCAACAGCACTAATAACCCGGCTCTTCCCGGGGGGAGGTGTTAGCCTAGAGGTAGTAGGCCGCCGCCTTAGGCCTTTATGTTCCGATCTGAGTCCCCAGCTTCATGAAACAGCAAGATGAAGAGATATGGGGTCACAGTTTCTATCACTGCGAACCTTTTGTGTATTATGTTCTTATTCTTGCTGTATAAGGCTAATAATCGGCGGATTATTAGAGATTCTCCTGGAGCCTTCAGAAAATGCGTCCTGTCAAGAACGCTGCACGGACACGCCCCCGGCCCCAATAAGTTTTATCACCAAACATATGTTAAAAAACGATTAAACATGCCAGCAAACGTTTTAAAACACATTCTTTTAAGAGTATGTATGTCTATTAATAAGCCTGATCCAGTCGCTATCACTGCATTTAAGGCTTTACTTACATTACTTCGGTATCAGCAGTATTTTCTTAGTCAATTCCATTCCTTAGAAAAATATATTACTGCACATACCTTAGCATATATCTCTATCAATCAGCCTGGTACCAGTCGCTTTCACTGCATTTAAAGGCTGTACTTACATTACTTCGGTATCAGCAGTATTTTCTTAGTCAATTCCATTCCTTAGAAAAATATTTTACTGCACATACCTTATTTGCAGGAAAACCTGCACGCCATTCCCCCTCTGAAGTACCTTACTCCTCAGAATGTGTGAGAACAGCAACTGGATCTTAGTTACGTCTGCTAAGATCATAGAAAAAACGCAGGCAGATTCTTCTTCCAAATACTGCCTGAGATAAACAGCACACTCCGGTGCCATTTAAAAATAACAAACTTTTGATTGAAGAAATAAACTAAGTATAAAAAACCACAGACTCTCACAACCTCCTATCTATGTTGAGACTTGCAAGAGAATGACTGGTAATGGCAGTTAGGGGAGGAGCTATATAGCAGCTTTGCTGTGGGTGGACTCTTGCAACTTCCTGTTGGGAAGGAGAATATATCCCATAAGTAATGGATGATCCGTGGACTGGATACACTTAACAAGAGAAAAACCCTAAGCTAGCTACAATATAACTAATAGTTACATTGTAGCCAGCTTAGGGTTTATTTTTATTTCACAGGCAAGTTTGTATTTATTTATCTAGGTAGAATAGTTACTAAATAGTTATTAACTATTTACTAACTACCTAGTTAAAATAAATACACACCTGTAAAATAAAACCTAACCTTTGACCTCTCCTCTGTCCAGAATAGACAACAAACAAGGTGAATGTTTGATGAAAATCTGTAGTAGCTTGTAAGTAAAACTTTAAAACTCGAACCACGTCCAAATTGTGTAATAGACGTTCCTTCTTTGAAGAAGGATTAGGATACAAGAATGGAACAACAATCTCTTGAGTGATATTCTTGTTAGATACCACCTTAGGTAAAAACCCAGGTTGGTACACAGGACTACCTTATCCGTACGGAGAACCAGATAAGGAGAATCACATTGCAACGCAGATAACTCGGAGACTCTATGAGCCGAGGAAATAGCTACCAAAAAGGAACTTTCCAAGATAGAAGTTTGATATCTATGGAATGAAAAGGTTCAAATGGAACTCCTTGAAGAACCTTAAGAACCAGCTTTAAGCTCCATGGCGGAGCAACATTTTTAACCACAGGCTTGGTTCTAACCAAAGCCTGACCAAATGCCTGAACGTCTAGAATACCTGCCAGACGCTTGTGCAAAAGAATAGACAGAGTAGAAATCTGTCCTTTTAAAGAACTAGCTGACAACCCTTTTCTCAAAATCATCTTGGAGAAAAGATAATATCCTGGGAATCCAGACTTTACTCCATGAGTAACCCTTGGATTCATAACAATAAGATATTTACACCATATCTTATGTTAAATTTTCCTAGAGACAGGCTTTTATGCCTGTATTAAGGTATCAATTACTGACTCGGAGAAGCCATGCTTTGATAACATCAAGCGTTCTGTCTCCAGGCAGTCCATCTCAGATTAGTTATATTTAGATGGTTGAAAAGACCCTGAGGTAGAGGGTCTTGTCTCAGAAGCAGAGACCGTGGTGGAAAGGATGACATGTCCACCAGATCTGCATACCAGGTCCTGCGTGGCCACGCAGGCGCTGTCAAAAGCACCAAAGCACTCTCCTGCTTGATCTTGTGCAAACCCCTCCGGAGGGAATTCCCACTCCCCCGGATGAAAAGTCTGACGACTTAGAAAATCTGCCTCCCAGTTCTCAACACCTGGGATAGGGATAGCTTTTAGACAAGAGTGAGTCTCTGTCCAGTGAATTATTTTAAGACTTCTAACATTGCTAGGGAACTTCTGTTCCCCCTTGATGGTTGATGTAAGCCACAGTCGTGATATTGTCCGACTGAAATATGATGTACCTCAGAGTTGCTAACTGAGGCCAAGTCTGAAGAGCATGGAATATCACTCCCAGTTCCAGAATATTCATTAGAAGGAGGGTCTCCTCCTGAGTCCACTATCCCTGAGCCTTCAGGGAGTTCCAGACTGTATCCCAACCTAAAAGGCTGGCATCTGTTGTAACAATTGTCCCATCTGACCTGCGGAAGGTCATACCCTTGGACAGATGGACCCGAGATAGTCACCAGAGAAGAGAATCTCTGGTTTCTTGGTCCGGATTTAACAGGAGAACAAATCTGTGTAATCCCCGTTCCTCTGGCTGAGCATGCATAGTTGCAGTGGTCTGAAATGTAGGCGTGCAAACGGTACTATGTCCCTTGCCGCTACCATTAAGCCGATTACATTCATGTACTGAGCCACCAAAGGGCGCGGATGGAATGAAGAACACGGCAGAAATTTAGAAACTTTGACAACCTGGACTCCGTCAGGTAAATTTTAATTTCTACAAAATCTATCAGAATCCCTAGGAGGGAAACCCTTGATATTGGGGATAGAGAACTCTTTCCTTGTTCACTTTCCACCCATGCGATCTCAGAAATGCCAGTACTACGTCCGTATGAGACTTGGCAGCTTGGATGTTTGACGCCTGTATCAGGATGTCGTCTAAATAAGGGGCCACTTCTATGCCCCGCGGCCTAAGGACCGCCAAAGTGACCCCAGAACCTCCATAAAGATTATAGGGGCTGTAGTTAACCCAAAGGAAAGAGCTACAAACTGGTAATGCCTGTCTAGAAAGGCAAACCTGAAAAACCGATGGTGATCTTTATGCATCGTAATGTGAGGATAAGCATCCTTCAAATCCATTGTAGTCCTCTATTGACTCTCCTGGACCTTAATTTCAGGTAGTCTGACTAATACTGCTGCCAGTGTATTATACACAACCTTTGCCATGTCTTGTAAAATAAACGCTATGGGCGCCATTGATATACTTGGCGCCATTTGAGCGTGAGTCCCTGGAGCGGGAGTCAAAGGGTCTGACACGTGGGGAGAGTTAGTCGGCATAACTTCCCCCTCGACAGAATAGGTAGAATAGTTACTAAATAGTTATTAACTATTTACTAACTACCTAGTTAAAATAAATACACATTTACCTGTAAAATAAAACCTAACCTGTCTTACACTAACATCTAACCTTACACTACAATTAAATAAATTACCTAAATTAAATACAATTACCTAAATTACAAAAAAAACAAACACTAAATTACACAAAATAAAAAGCAAATTATCAGATATTTAAACTAATTACAGCTAATCTAATAGCCCTATCAAAATAAAAAAGCCCCCCCAAAATAAAAAAACCCTAGCCTAGACTAAACTACCAATAGCCCTTAAAAGGGCCTTTTGCAGGGCATTGCCCCAAAGAAATCAGCTCTTTTACCTGTAAAAAAAAAATACAACAGTTAAACCCACCACCCACACAACCAACCCCCCAAATAAAATCCTAACTAAAAAAATCTAAGCTCCCCATTGCCCTGAAAAGGGCATTTGGATGGGCATTGCCCTTAAAAGGGCATTTAGCTCTATTGCTGCACAAACCCTTATCTAAAATTAAAACCCACCCAATAAACCCTTAAAAAAACCTAACACTAACCCCTGAAGATCCACTTACAGTTTTGAAGACCGAACATCCATCCTAAACGAAGCCGGGAGAAGTCCTCAGCGAAGAGGCAAGAAGTCCTCAGCGAAGCGGCAAGAAGTCCTCAACAAAGCCGGGAAAAGTCTTCATCCAAGCCGGCAGAAGTGGTCCTCCAGATGGGCAGAAGTCTTCATCCAGACGGCATCTTTTATCTTAATCCATCCGACGAGGAGCGGGTCCATCTTCAAGACATCCGGCGTGGAGCATCCTCTTCTTCCGACGACTAAAGACGAATGAAGGTTCCTTTAAATTACATCATCCAAGATGTGTCCCTTTAATTCCGATTGGCTGATAGAATTCTATAGTCGTCAGAAGAAGAGGATGCTCCACACCGAATGTCTTGAAGATGGACCTGCTCCTCGCCGGATGTATGAAGATAGAAGATGCCGTCTGGATGAAGACGTCTGCCCGTCTGGAGGACCACTTCTGTCGGCTTGGATGAAGACTTCTCCCGGCTTCGTTGAGGACTTCTTGCCACTTTGCTGAGGACTTCTCCCGGCTTCATTTAGGATGGATGTCCGGTCTTCAAAACTGTAAATAGATCTTCGGGGGTTAGTGTTAGGTTTTTAAGGGTTTGGTTGGTTTTAGTTTTAGATTAGGGTCTGGGCAGCAATAGAGCTAAATGCCCTTTTAAGGGCAATGCACATCCAAATACCCTTTTCAGGGCAATGGGGAGCTTAGTTTTTTTTAGTTAGGATTTTATTTGGGGGGTTGGTTGTGCAAGTTGTGGGTTTTACTGTTGGAAGGGTTGTTTTTTACAGGTAAAAGAGCTGATTTCTTTGGGGCAATGCCCCGCAAAAGGCCTTTTTAAAGGCTATTGGTAGTTTAGTTTAGGCTAGGTTTTTTTTTGGGGGGGGCTTTTTTATTTTGATAGGGCTATTAGATTAGATGTAATTAGTTTAAATATCTGATAATTTGTTTTTTATTTTGTGTAATTTAGTGGGTTTTTTTTTTGTAATTTAGGTAATTGTATTTAATTAATTTAATTTATTTAATTGTAGTGTAATGTTAAGTGTTAGTGTAAGACAGGTTAGGTTTTATTTCTCCAACATTGGTGTGTCCGGTCCACGGCGTCATCCTTACTTGTGGGATATTCTCTTCCCCAACAGGAAATGGCAAAGAGTCCCAGCAAAGCTGGCCATATAGTCCCTCCTAGGCTCCGCCCACCCCTGTCATTCTCTTTGCCGTTGCACAGGCAACATCTCCACGGAGATGGTTAAGAGTTTTTTGGTGTTTAAATGTAGTTTTTATTCTTCTATCAAGTGTTTGTTATTTTAAAATAGTGCTGGTATGTACTATTTACTCTGAAACAGAAAAGGATGAAGATTTCTGTTTGTGAGAGGAAGATGATTTTAGCAGACAGTAACTAAAATCGATTGCTGTTTCCACATAGGACTGTTGAGATGAAGTAACTTCAGTTGGGGGAAGCAGTTAGCAGACTTTTCTGCTTAAGGTATGACTAGCCATATTTCTAACAAGACGATGTAATGCTGGAAGGCTGTCATTTCCCCTCATGGGGACCGGTAAGCCATTTTCTTAGTCAAACAAACAGAATAAAGGGCTTATTATGGGCTAAAAAACTGGTAGACATTTTTTTGGGCTAAATCGATTGCTTTATTTGGGCATTTTATTCATATTTATGCTGACAATTTGCATTTATAAACTTGGGGAACGTTTTTTAAACGGCAGGCACTGTGTTAGACACCTTTTCCAGTCAGGGGGCCTTCCTAGTTGTAGACTGAGCCTCATTTTCGCGCCATTACTGCGCAGTTGTTTTTTGAGAGCAGGGCATGCAGATGCATGTGTGAGGATCTAAAAATTGCTGGAAAAGCTTCTAGAAGGCGTCAATTGGTATCGTATTCCCCTCTGGGCTTGGTTGGGTCTCAGCAAAGACTATAGCTGGGACTGTATAGGGGTTAAATTTATAAACGGCTGCGGTTCCGTTATTTTAAGGGTTAAAGCTCTGAAATTTGGTGTGCAATACTATTAATGCTTTAAGACACTGTGGTTAAATTTTGGTAATTTTTGAACAATTCCTTCATACTTTTTCACATATTCAGTAATAAAGTGTTTTATGTTTAAAATTTAAAGAGACAGTAACGGTTTTGTTTTAAAACGTTTTTTGTGCTTTGTTGACAAGTTTAAGCCTGTTTAACATGTCTGTACCTTCAGATAAGCTATGTTCTATATGTATGAAAGCCAATGTGTCTCCCCATTTAAATTTATGTGATAATTGTGCCATAGCGTCCAAACAAAGTAAGGACAGTACTGCCACAGATAATGAAATTGCCCAAGATGATTCCTCAGATGAGGGGAGTAAACATGATACTACATCATCTCCTACTGTGTCTACACCAGTTTTGCCCACGCAGGAGGCCCCTAGTACATCTAGTGCGCCAATGCTTATTACCATGCAACAATTAACGGCTGTAATGGATAACTCCATAGCAAATATTTTATCCAAAATGCCTACTTATCAGAGAAAGCGCGATTGCTCTGTTTTAAACACTGAAGAGCAGGAGGGCGCTGATGATAATTGTTCTGTCATACCCTCACACCAATCTGAAGGGGCCATGAGGGAGAAATTTCAGATTCAGGAAAAATTTCTCAACAAGCTGAACCTGATGTTGTGACATTTAAATTTAAATTAGAACATCTCCGCGCACTGCTTAAGGAGGTGTTATCTACTCTGGATGATTGTGACAACTTGGTCATTCCAGAGAAATTATGCAAGATGGACAAGTTCCTAGAGGTTCCGGTGCACCCCAACGCTTTTCCTATACTCAAGCGGGTGGGGGACATAGTAAATAAGGAGTGGGAAAAGCCCGGCATACCTTTTGTTCCCCCCCCCTATATTTAAGAAATTATTTCCTATGGTCGACCCCAGAAAGAACTTATGGCAGACAGTCCCTAAGGTCGAGGGGGCAGTTTCTACTCTAAACAAACGCACTACTATTCCCATCGAAGATAGTTGTGCTTTCAAAGATCCTATGGATAAAAAATTGGAAGGTTTGCTTAAAAAGATTTTTGTACAGCAAGGTTACCTTCTACAACCAATTTCGTGCATTGTTCCTGTCACTACAGCAGCGTGGTTCTGGTTCGAGGAACTAGAAAAGTCGCTCAGTAGAGAGACTCCATATGAGGAGGTTATGGACAGAGTTCACGCACTTAAATTGGCTAACTCTTTTATTTTAGATGCCGCTTTGCAATTAGCTAGATTAGCGGCGAAAAATTCAGGGTTTGCTATCGTGGTGCGCAGAGCGCTTTGGCTAAAGTCTTGGTCAGCGGATGTGTCATCCAAGACAAAATTGCTTAACATCCCTTTCAAAGGTAAAACTCTATTTGGACCAGAATTGAAAGAGATTATTTCAGACATCACTGGGGGAAAGGGCCACGCCCTTCCACAAGATAGGTCTTTCAAGGCTAAAAATAAGTCTAATTTTCGTTCCTTTCGCAATTTCAGGAACGGACCGGCCTCTAATTCTGCATCCTCTAAGCAAGAGGGTAATGCCTCACAACCCAAGCCAGCCTGGAAACCGATGCAAGGCTGGAACAAGGGAAAGCAGGCCAAGAAGCCTGCCGCTGCTAACAAAACAGCATGAAGGAGTAGCCCCCGATCCGGGACCGGATCTAGTGGGGGGCAGACTCTCTCTCTTTGCTCAGGCTTGGGCAAGAGATGTTCAGGATCCCTGGGCGCTAGAAATAGTTTCTCAAGGTTATCTCCTGGAATTCAAGGAACTACCCCCAAGGGGAAGGTTCCACATGTCTCACTTATCCTCAAACCAAATAAAGAGACAGGCATTCTTACATTGTGTAGAAGACCTGTTAAAGATGGGAGTGATACACCCAGTTCCAATAAAGGAACAAGGAATGGATTTTATTCCAATCTGTTCATAGTTCCCAAAAAAGAGGGAACTTTCAGACCAATTTTGGATTTGAAGATCCTAAACAAATTTCTCAGGGTACCATCGTTCAAGATGGAAACCATTCGAACGATTCTACCCACTATCCAGGAAAGTCAATTTATGACTACCGTGGATCTAAAGGATGCGTACCTACATATTCCTATCCACAAAGAACATCATCAGTTCCTAAGGTTCGCTTTTCTGGACAAGCATTACCAGTTTGTGGCCCTCCCATTCGGGTTAGCCACTGCTCCAAGGATTTTCACAAAGGTACTAGGGTCCCTTCTAGCGGTTCTAAGACCGAGGGGCATTCCAGTAGTACCTTACTTGGACGACATTCTAATACAAGCGTCGTCCCTGTCAAAAGCAAAGGCTCATACAGACATCGTTCTAGCCTTTCTCAGATCACACGGATGGAAGGTGAACATAGAAAAAAGTTCTCTGTCTCCGTCGACAAGAGTTCCCTTCTTGGGAACAATAATAGATTCTTTAGAAATGAGGATTTTTCTAACAGAGATCAGAAAATCAAAACTTCTAAGCTCTTGTCAAGTGCTTCATTCTGTTCCTCGTCCTTCCATAGCGCAGTGCATGGAAGTAGTAGGGTTGATGGTTGCAGCAATGGACATAGTTCCTTTTGCACGAATTCATCTAAGACCATTACAACTGTGCATGCTCAAACAGTGGAATGGGGACTATACAGACTTGTCTCCAATGATTTAAGTAGATCAGAAGACCAGAGATTCACTCCGTTGGTGGCTGACCCTGGACCATCTGTCCCAGGGAATGAGCTTCCGCAGACCAGAGTGGGTCATTGTCACGACCGACGCCAGTCTAGTGGGCTGGGGCGCGGTCTGGGAATCCCTGAAAGCTCAGGGTCTATGGTCTCGGGAAGAGTCTCTTCTCCCGATAAACATTCTGGAACTGAGAGCGATATTCAATGCTCTCAGGGCTTGGCCTCATCTAGCAAAGGCCAGATTCATAAGGTTCCAATCAGACAACATGACGACCGTTGCGTATATCAATCATCAGGGGGGAACAAGGAGTTCCCTGGCGATGAAAGAAGTGACCAAAATAATTCAATGGGCGGAGGATCACTCCTGCCACCTGTCTGCGATCCACATCCCAGGTGTGGAAAACTGGGAGGCGGATTTTCTGAGTCGTCAGACATTCCATCCGGGGGAGTGGGAACTCCATCCGGAGATCTTTGCCCAAATAACTCAATTATGGGGCATTCCAGACATGGATCTGATGGCGTCTCGTCAGAACTTCAAGGTTCCTTGCTACGGGTCCAGATCCAGGGATCCCAAGGCGACTCTAGTAGATGCACTAGTAGCACCTTGGACCTTCAACCTAGCTTATGTATTTCCACCGTTTCCTCTCATTCCCAGGCTGGTAGCCAGGATCAATCAGGAGAGGGCCTCGGTGATCTTGATAGCTCCTGCGTGGCCACACAGGACTTGGTATGCAGAACTGGTGAATATGTCATCGGCTCCACCATGGAAGCTACCTTTGAGACAGGACCTTCTTGTTCAGGGTCCATTCGAACATCCAAATCTGGTCTCCCTCCAGCTGACGGCTTGGAGATTGAACGCTTGATTCTATCGAAGCGTGGGTTTTCAGATTCTGTGATAGATACTCTGGTTCAGGCCAGAAAACCGGTAACTAGAAAGATTTACCATAAAATATGGAAAAGATATATCTGTTGGTGTGAATCCAAAGGATTCCCATGGAATAAGATAAAAATTCCTAAGATTCTCTCCTTTCTACAAGAAGGTTTGGAGAAAGGATTATCTGCAAGTTCTCTAAAGGGACAGATCTCTGCTTTATATGTCTTACTACACAAAAGACTGGCAGCTGTGCCAGATGTTCAAGCATTTGTTCAGGCTCTGGTCAGGATCAAGCCTGTTTACAGACCTTTGACTCCCCCCTGGAGTCTAAATCTAGTTCTTTCAGTTCTTCAAGGGGTTCCGTTTGAACCTTTACATTCCATAGATATTAAGTTACTATCTTGGAAAGTTTTGTTTTTGGTTGCAATTTCTTCTGCTAGAAGAGTTTCAGAGTTATCTGCTCTGCAGTGTTCTCCGCCCTATCTGGTGTTCCATGCAGATAAGGTGGTTTTGCGTACTAAGCCTGGTTTTCTTCCTAAGGTTGTTTCTAACAAAAATATTAACCAGGAGATAGTTGTACCTTCTTTGTGTCCGAATCCAGTTTCAAAGAAGGAACGTTTGTTACACAATTTGGACGTAGTCCGTGCTCTAAAATTCTATTTAGAGGCTACAAAAGATTTCAGACAAACATCTTCCTTGTTTGTTGTTTATTCTGGTAAAAGGAGAGGTCAAAAAGCGACTTCTACTTCTCTTTCCTTTTGGCTTAAAAGCATCATCCGATTGGTTTATGAGACTGCCGGACGGCAGCCTCCTGAAAGAATCACAGCTCACTCCACTAGGGCTGTGGCTTCCACATGGGCCTTCAAGAACGAGGCTTCTGTTGACCAGATATGTAAGGCAGCAACTTGGTCTTCACTGCACACTTTTGCCAAATTTTACAAATTTGATACTTTTGCTTCTTCGGATGCTATTTTTTGGAGAAAGGTTTTGCAAGCTGTGGTGCCTTCCGTTTAGGTAACCTGATTTGCTCCCTCCCTTCATCCGTGTCCTAAAGCTTTGGTATTGGTTGCCACAAGTAAGGATGGCGCCGTGGACCGGACACACCAATGTTGGAGAAAACAGAATTTATGCTTACCTGATAAATTACTTTCTCCAACGGTGTGTCCGGTCCACGGCCCGCCCTGGTTTTTTAATCAGGTCTGATTAATTATTTTCTCTAACTACAGTCTCCACGGTACCATATGGTTTCTCCTATATATATTTCCTCCTGTCCGTCGGTCGAATGACTGGGGTGGGCGGAGCCTAGGAGGGACTATATGGCCAGCTTTGCTGGGACTCTTTGCCATTTCCTGTTGGGGAAGAGAATATCCCACAAGTAAGGATGACGCCGTGGACCGGACACACCGTTGGAGAAAGTAATTTATCAGGTAAGCATAAATTCTGTTTTTACAGGTAAATTTGTATTTATTTCTTTTGCATGATGTACCGAGTCCACGGATTCATCCTAACTTGTGGGATATTGTCCTTCCTGACAGGAAGTAGCAAAGAGAGCACCACAGCAGAGCTGTCTATATAGCTCCCCAATTAACTCCACCCCCCCAGTCATTCTCCTTTGCTGGCTCTAAGCAGGAAGAGTAAAGAGAAGAGGTATTAAATAAAGTGTTTTCCAAGCTTGCTTGCTTTATTACTAGTCTGTTAAACATGCCTGACACTGAGGAAACTCATTGTTCAATTTGTTTAGAAGCCATTGTGGAACCCCCTCTTAGAATGTGTCCCACTTGTACTGATATGTCTATAAATTGCAAACAGCATATTTTGACTTATAAAAGTTTGGCATTAGATGATTCTCAGACAGAAGGAAATCAGGTTTTGCCATCTAGTTCTCCCCAAGTGTCACAACCAGTAACGCCCGCACAAGCGACGCAGAGTACTTCTAGTGCATCTAATTCTTTCACCTTGCAAGATATGGCTTCAGTTATGAATACTACCCTCACAGAGGTTTTATCTAAGCTGCCTGGGTTGCAAGGGAAGCATAGTAGCTCTGGGTTAAGAACAAATGCTGAGCCTTCTGACGCTTTAGTTGCCGTATCCGGTATTCCCTCACAATGTTCTGAGGTAGGGATGAGGGATTTGCTGTCTGAGGGAGAGATTTCTGATTCAGGAAAGATGTTCTCTCAGACAGATTCAGATATGACAGCATTTAAATTTAAGCTAGAGCACCTCCGCTTATTGCTCAGGGAGGTTTTAGCTACTCTGGATGATTGTGACCCTATTGTAGTTCCAGAGAAATTGTGTAAAATGGACAAATATTTAGAGGTTCCTGTTTACACAGAGGATTTCGGACATTGTTAGGAAGGAGTGGGATAAACCAGGTATTCCGTTCTCTCCCCCTCCTGTTTTTAAAAAAATGTTTCCCATTTCTGACACCATAAAGGACTCATGGCAGACGGTCCCTAAGGTGGAGGGAGCTATTTCTACCCTGGCTAAGCGTACAACTATACCTATTGAAGACAGTTGTGCTTTCATTGATCCTATGGAAAAAAAATTAGAGGGTCTCCTAAAGAAAATTTTTGTTCATCAAGGTTTTCTTCTTCAACCTATAGCATGCATTGTTCCTGTAAACCACTGCAGCTGCCTTTTGGTTTGAGGCTCTAGAAGAGGCTCTTCAGATGGAGACCCCACTAGATGATATTTTGGACAGAATTAAGGCTGTTAAATTGGCTAATTCTTTTATTACAGACGCCGCTTTTCATCTTGCTAAATTAGCGGCTAAGAATTCAGGTTTTGCCATTTTAGCGTGTAGAGCGTTATGGCTTAAGTCCTGGTCAGCTGATGTGTCATCTAAATCTAAGCTTTTGTCCATCCCTTTCAAAGGTAAGACTCTATTCGGGCCTGCATTGAAAGAGATCATTTCAGACATTACTGGAGGGAAGGGTCATACCCTCCCTCAGGATAAGTCAAATAAAACAAGGACCAAACAAAATAATTTCGTTCCTTTTGAAACTTCAAGAGTGGTCCCTCTACCTCTTCCCCTGCTGCAAAGCAAGAGGGGAACTTTGCTCAATCCAAGCCAACCTAGAGACCTAATCAGGCTTGGAACAAGGGAAAACAGGCCAAAAAGCCTGCTGCTGCCACTAAGTCAGCATGAAGGGATAGCCCCCGATCTGGGACCGGATCTAGTAGGGGCAGACTCTCTCTCTTTGCTCAGGCCTGTGCAAGAGATGTTCAGGATTCCTGGGCAGTAGAAATTGTAACCCAGGGATACCTTCTAGATTTCAAGGATTCCCCTCCAAGGGGGAGGTTCCATCTTTCTCAATTGTCTGTAAACCCGACAAAAAGAGAGGCGTTCTTACACTTTGTAGAAGACCTTTTTACCATGGGAGTGATCTGCCCAGTTCCAAAAGCAGAACAGGGGCAGGGGTTCTACTCCAATCTGTTTATAGTTCCCAAAAAGGAGGGAACCTTCAGACCAATTCTGGATCTCAAGATCCTAAACCAATTTCTAAGAGTTCCATCTTAACAAGATGGAGACCATTCGGACTATCTTACCATTGATCCAGGAGGGTCAATATATGACCACCGTGGACTTAAAGGATGCGTATCTGCACATTCCTATCCACAAAGATCATCACCAGTTCCTCAGGTTCGCCTTTCTGGACAAGCATTATCAGTTTGTGGCTCTTCCTTTCGGGTTGGCCACGGCGCCGCAAATCTTTACGAAGGTGCTAGGGTCCCTTCTGGCAGTTCTAAGGCCACGGGGCATAGCAGTGGTGCCTTATCTAGACGACATTCTAATTCAAGCGTCGTCCTTCCAACTAGCCAAGTCTCACACAGACTTAGTGTTGGCCTTTCTAAGGTCTCACGGGTGGAATGTGAATGTAAAAAAAGAGTTCTCTTCCCCCCCTCACAAGAGTTTCATTTCTAGGGACTCTGATAGACTTGGTGGACATTAAAATATTTCTGACGGAGGTCAGGAAATCAAAGATTTTGTCCACCTGCCGAGCTCTTCATTCCATTCCTCGGCCGTCAGTGGCTCAGTGTATGGAGGTAATCGGACTAATGGTAGCGGCAATGGACATAGTTCCGTTTGCTCGCTTGCATCTCAGACCACTGCAACTATGCATGCTCAATCAGAGGAATGGGGATTATGTGGATTTATCTCCTCAGATAAATCTGGATCAAGAGACCAGAGACTCTCTTCTTTGGTGGTTGTCACAGGATCATCTGTCCCAGGGAATGTGTTTCCGCAGGCCAGAATGGGTTATAGTGACGACAGACGCCAGTCTTCTGGGCTGGGGTGCAGTCTGGAATTCCCTGAAAGCTCAGGGTTTGTGGACTCGGGAGGAGGCTCTCCAACTGATAAATATTCTTGAATTATGAGCGATATTCAATGCTCTCCAGGCATGGCCTTAGCTGGCTTCGGACAGATTCATCTGGTTTCAGTCGGACAACATCACGACTGTGGCTTATATCAATCATCAGGGTGGAACAAAGAGTTCCTTAGCGATCATAGAGGTCTCAAGGATAATCCAATGGGCAGAGGTTCACTCTTGCCATCTGTCAGCGATCTATATCCCAGGTGTAGAGAACTGGGAGGCAGATTTTCTAAGTCGTCAGACTTTTCATCCGGGGGAGTGGGAACTCTATCCGGAGGTGTTTGCTCAGCTGGTTCGGCTATGGGGCACACCAGAGTTGGATCTGATGGCGTCTCGTCAGAACGCCAAACTTCCTCGTTACGGCTCCAGGTCAAGGGATCCTCAGGCTGTACTGATAGATGCTCTAGCAGTACCCTGGTTGTTCAACCTGGCTTATGTGTTTCCACCTTTCCCTCTCCTTCCACGTCTGATTGCCAGAATCAAACAGGAGAGAGCATTAGTGATTTTGATACCACCTGCGTGGCCACGCAGGACTTGGTATGCAGACCTGGTGGACATGTCATCCCTTCCACCATGGTCTCTGCCATTGAGACAGGACCTTCTGATTCAAGGTCCATTCAAGCATCCAAATCTAATTTCTCTGCAACTGACTGCTTGGAAATTGAACGCTTGATTCTATCAAAGCAGGGTTTCTCTGAGTCAGTCATAAATACCTTGATTCAGGCTCGAAAGCCTGTTACCAGGAAAATTTATCATAAGATATGGCATAAATATCTTTTTTGGTGCGAATCCAAAGGCTTCTCCTGGAGTAAAATCAGGATTCCTAGGATTTTGTCTTTTCTCCAAGAGGGATTGGAGAAAGGTTTATCAGCTAGTTCCCTAAAGGGACAGATATCTGCTCTGTCTATTTTGTTGCACAAGCGTCTGGCAGATGTTCCAGACGTTCGGGCTTTTTGTCAGGCTTTAGTTAGAATTAAGCCTGTGTTTAAACCTATTGCTCCGCCATGGAGTCTAAATTTAGTTTTTAGAGTTCTTCAGGGGGTTCCATTTGAACCCATGCATTCCATAGATATTAAGCTTTTATCTTGGAAAGTTTTGTTCCTAGTTGCTATCTCTTCAGCTCGAAGAGTTTCTGAACTTTCTGCATTACATTGTGACTCTCCTTATCTTGTGTTCCATGCTGATAAGGTGGTTTTGCATACCAAGCCTGGGTTCCTACCTAAGGTTGTTACTAACAGGAATATCAATCAAGAAATTGTTGTTCCTTCTCTGGGTCCTAATCCTTCTTGTAAGAAGGAACATCTGTTGCACAACTTGGACGTGGTTCGTGCTTTGAAATTTTATTTGCAGGCAACCAAAGATTTTTGTCAAACATCTTCTTTGTTTGTTGTCTATTCTGGAAAGCGTAGGGGTCAAAAGGCTACGGCGACTTCTCTTTCCTTTTGGCGGAAAAGCATCATCCGTTTGGCTTATGAGACTGCTGGACAGGAGCCTCCTGAAAGGATTACAGCTCATTCTACTAGAGCGGTAGCTTCCACATGGGCTTTTAAAAATGATGCTTCTGTTGAACAGATTTGTAAGGCTGCGACTTGGTCTTCTCTTCATGCCTTTTCAAAATTTTATAAATTTGATACTTTTGCTTCTTCAGAGGCTATTTTTGGGAGAAAGGTTTTGCAAGCAGTGGTGCCTTCCGTTTAGGTTCCTGTCTTGTCCCTCCCTTCATCCGTGTCCTAAAGCTTTGGTATTGGTATCCCACAAGTTAGGATGAATCCGTGGACTCGGTACATCATGCAAAAGAAAACAAAATTTATGCTTACCTGATAAATTTATTTCATTTGCGATGTCTATGGCCCGCCCTGTCTATTCAAGACAGATAGTATTTTTTTCTGTAAACTTCAGTCACCTCTGCACCTTATAGTTTCTGTTAAGAAAAAGCAACAAGAAAGAGGCGCCAATGGTGCAGGTCAATGGAGATTTTTTGGTATAACAATCATGTGCGAACACTAGGTACTCACAATATGAGAAGGCACTCAGTTGTGCCGGTGGACACAGGCTGGGTTTTAACAGCAATCCAGCTGGCTGAACTGGGAGGCAGCTCTCTATCAGCATCCAGTGGAAGGAAATCTAAAAAGTAAAAGTAGGAATAGAGGCGCCAATGGTGCAGGTAAATGGTGGTACAGGTATCACTAATAGCCCAGTGTACACAGGGTACTCACATTTATGGAAGGCACTCACTTGTACCTATAGAGACAGGCTGGATTTTAGCAGCAATCCAGCTAGCTGATCCAGGGTGAGCTGGCTGGTTCGTGGGTGTGTAGAGTGTTGGTACTCTAAAGTAGCATAGCAGGGCGGTACCATATATAACACTGAGAGTGGATTTATATAAAATAAATGAATTTATTTAAAACATATAAAAAGGTTTACCACTCAAAGAATATAATTGGTACATCAGGAATACATGCGACGCGTTTCTCAGTTAAAAACTGTTTCCTCAGGCATGTTTTTACACAGATATTTACTCCTTATATAGGGCTATGCTACTAAACAACACCCACAGCCCACCCCCAACAATTGACATGACACAGACCAATCGGTGTCCCTCATTCAAAATGTTTCCACCCCTGGGGTGATATGAGCACCTAAATACTTGGAGAGGGATGTATTTACTTGTAAAATATATAGACGCCCTTGCTGCTTCTTACATTTTGTATATATGTATGTAAATATTTCGTAGTGGCATGGTATTTTAGTGGCCGATATTTGATGGTAACTAATGTTCGTCAATACTGTGTTCTAATTGGATGTCCCAGCCGTCAATCATCATGTATTAGTTGGACCTGTGCTACTTGCTTCTGATTCGTCTATTTAGCCGTCAATACTGTGTTCTAATTGAATGTCCCAGACATCAATCATCCTGTATTAGTCGAACCTGTGCTACTTGCTTATGATTCGTCTATGTAGCCGTCAGTCAGAGATTCTGGTCACTTGTTGCTAGTAAGTGTAGTATCCAATGGATAGGCTAATTTCAGGCGTGCCCCCATTTTGCTGGCCTTAATAGTACACTACAATGTGCGCCCATCGAGGGAATCTTATTGGTTACTGCGTAATGTTTGTAACCGGTGTATCCCATTGGTTCTAATGCAAGTTGTTGTATTGAACAGGGATCATTATTGGTCAGCGGGTAATGTCAACAAAGAGCCCTATTGGTCAGCGGGTAATGTCAACAAAGAGCCCTATTGGTTAGTGCCCTGAAAAATGATATTGTTAGATCTGTGAATGGATCTGAATATATATAAATACAAATAGAGTGAATAATCTAATGATCAACGTTATTTAAGCAGTGATCGTATAAATAAATGGCGCAATAAATTTGCTAAAGTTAAAATAATTTAATAAGTGATAAGTGTGTGAAAGATAAGAAGAAAAGACAAAGTAAAAATATTTTTTGGCACATTATTTGTGCATCCATAACATCGATGAATGCCGATGGCTGTAATTGAGGTATAAGTGATGCGTGAACCTCATAATCATATATGTATAGTCACCATTTAATTCATAAAACGCCTACCATCAGGTTAGAATCTATGTGATGTAAAGACCCATAGTGGGTTGTGCTAGTGTAATTAAATCTTACATAAGAAGATGCTAGTGTTCTATTAAAATTATATAATGTGTAAGTGAAAGTGATCATTTTTGTATGAATATAGTGCACCAATAGGAGCCTATTGTTTGGTCAGTGAAACATAAAAACTGTAAGTGTAAATTATATTAATATAATACATTTATCAGATCACACGTATCCAGTCTGTGAGTCATGAGGTATATTAATATAATACATTTATCCAATCTAAACAGGGGCTACACCAAATATCTCAGGTGTCAAATCTGTGGGTCTGAGGGCTCTAAGTCTACCGAGATGACCCCCTATCTCGGGCGATCTCCCCTACAGCAAGGTGGAAAAACTGGTTGTTGGTACTACACTATTTCTATCTTTATTATGATAGATGTAAAATAACCCTCTACCATAATATTAAACAAATGCCATAGAATCTATAACTTCATTTAGCCCTGTGGGGAAGAGTGTTTGGAATTTAAAAATCCAGTATGTTTCCCTTTGTCTCAGACGCGTGAATCTATTATAATGATGGCTGTTGGGGATACTCTCCAAAGGTGTAATGCTGAATTGGCATTTGCCTATCCTACTTTTAATGCAATAGTGCCTTGATACACTATGTTTGGGTGAACGTTTGATTATGTTCCGTTTGTGTTCCCCCCACCTTAGTCGTATCTTCCTAGAGGTGCGTCCAATGTACTGGACCCCACATGCACAAGTGAGTGCATAGATTACATACCCAGAGTTACATGTCAAATGTTCTCTGATCTGGTGTTCTTCCCCTGTTGTATGTGATATTATGGATTTCCTTCCGTGTGTGATGGACTTACACATATGGCACCGTGTGTGTCCACATCTATAAGTTCCAATATTGTTATTAGTATTCCCATTTATGTGATCGTAGCTTCTAGGCCCTTTTCTATTGCATTTAAAGTGTTTCTTTGTCATAACAACCTTACTAGGTGCTAATTTTTGTTTCAAGGTTGGCGCCCTCCTATACACTATCTTAGGTAAGGGGGCCAGCACTTTTTTTAGTACGGGGTCTCTAAGCAAAATGTGCCAATGTTTCTTTATAATTCTATTAACTGCTTTAAAGTTGGAATTATATTGTGTGACGAATAGAGATTGTCCCTGATGGCCTGTGTTTTCTGTCCCTTTTTTTGTCTTGCAGGATAATAACAAATTTCTGTCTAGGGATCTTGCTCTGTTGTAGCCATATTCTATTAGGCCCTTAGGATAGCCTTTTTCCCTAAATCTGTTCTTCAATATAACAGACTGTTCATCATACATATTAATAGAACTACAATTACGCCTAATGCGGCAAAATTGACTGTAAGGAATATTAATTTTCCAGTTATTGTAGTGGTTACTGGAATAATGAAGGAAATTATTACAGTCTACTGACTTGAAGTAAGTAGAAGTGCAAACAGTACCATTGGGCCCCCACGAAAGCAATAGATCCAAAAATTCTATTGTTTGTATCTGTATATTGGATGTGAAGTCTATACCCATAGTGTTGTTATTTAAGAAGTTTACAAATTCTTGCGCTTCTCCAATAGAGCCTTCAAAAATGAATAATAGGTCATCTATGTAACGGCCATAGAACACCAGATTGCCCCTCCACTTTGTATTGTAGATGTAAGTTTCTTCGAAAATCCCCATAAAGAGATTGGCAAAGCTAGGGGCAAATCTGGTGCCCATGGCCGTTCCCTTAGTCTGTAAGTAAAACTGATCCAAAAATTGAAAGTAGTTATGTTTAAGTATAAAATCTATCAAAGTAATAAGATATTCTTTTTGTTTATCAGGCATGTATATGTCTCTATTCAAAAAAATCGAGGTCGTTTTTAACCCCCATTCATGCGAGATATTGGAATATAAGGCTCCTACATCGCAGGATAGCCATATATAATTGTTTTTATACTGTATATTTACAAGTTTTTGTAACAGATCTGTGGTGTCTTTAATGAATGAAGGAAGGTGTTGGACATATTTTTGCAAGAACGTGTCTACGTATTCGCTTAGCCTATTAGTTATGCTGTTAATGCCCGCTATAATTGGACGTCCCGGTGGTTTAAGGGCATCTTTATGCAACTTTGGGAGATGGTAGTAATAGGGTATACTAGGGTGGTCTGGAATTAAGTATCTTTTTTCTTTCTTGCTTAGAATACCCATTTTACTACCATCCTCCAAAATTTGAACAAGTTTTTTAGAAAATATTGATGTAGGGTCCTGGGCTAATTTCCTATAATAATTGGTATCATGAATTATACGTTCTGCTTCTCCAGTGTAATCAGAATAATTCTGGATAACCAGAGCCCCACCCTTATCGGCCTGTCGGATGACAATGTTTTTGTCACCCGTCAGACGTCTAAGGGCTTTCTCCTCATTTGGCCAGATTCTCTTATTGCCACTGATATGTTTGGGAATAGTCTCCCAATCATCCAATACCAATTGCTGAAAAAGATCTATGTATGAAACATCTTCTTTAGGTGGATTGAATGTCGACATAGGTGCAAGTGAGGTGTGGATGACAGAGTCAAATAGTTCATCGGACAGCTGTTCAGGGTCACAATATATAATGGGAGATGAATTCCTATTGGGTAGGCTGTCTAGGAGTATAGGTGTGCCCTCTATGTTGTTTTTCCTAAGTGACTTTATGGCGAAATATCTTTGTAATGCTAGTTTCCTCGTGTATTTATTGAGGTCTACAAAGAGGTGGAACAGGTCATGTGTGTTAGGCGGGCAATAGGATAGCCCCCTACCCAAGATCCTTATCTCGTCATTGGATAGGACATGTGAGGAAAGGTTATATATTCCCTTTTTAAGTGTTTCTAATTTCTCTTTTTGTTTGGTTTTGCCTCTGCCTCTCCGTCCCCGTTTGGGAACGGTCTTTTTTTCCCGTTTTGGAGCTGTTTGGGGGGCAACTGCTGGTTCCTCCTCCATAAAGGAGCCAAGTTGGGTGCCCCTAAAAAAACCTCGTTAGAGGTGGTGGCCTGATTCTCATAGTGTGGAATTGTATTATTACCATTTTCACTCTGTCCAGGGTTATTATCAGAATTGAAGGGAGAGAATCTGTTTTGTACTGGGATCATATTTGGGTTGTCATAATGGTTCTGTGTATGGTGTTGTTGAGGGGAAGTGTAGTTACCTTGATAGGGTAGTTGTTTGTTCTGATAGCTCCTAGCTTGATGATTATCACCATTCCAGCTGTTCTGTCGTCTATCCTGCTGCATGTTGGAATAATTCCTACCCTGTCCCAAGTTATGATGGTATTGAGTGTTTTGGAAGTGATAATTAGCTCCCTGATTCACATTCTGGCTGGTCGGTTTTTTCTTATTACCCTTGCCATATGAGACTGTGGTCCAATCATCCTTCTTGTTAGTGCGAGTATAAGTATGAACCTCTCCCTTACTGTAGTCTTCCTCATCCCTCTTTAATTTTTTGTTTTTAATGGCAATGATTTCCATTTGATATTCATCCACTGTTTTTATAGTTTGAATATTTAATTTAGAGTATTCGGGATGCTCTTTCAATGGTTCTAAATCTTTCTGTACAGTGTCTATTTGGATGGATACCTCTGCTACTAATTTTTCCCTGTGGGCAATAAGGAGGTCAATAAGGTGGAAGGAGCAATCATCTAGGGCTTCATACCATTTTGTTAATAGGTCCGTGTCATTTTTAAAAGAGCAATTCTTAAATAGCCTCAAACCCCTAGGTATTTGCTTCTTCTCCTTATATTTCTTAAGACAGTCAATGTCCCACCAATGTCTGTGTTCTGTTTTCAAAAGGTCTTCTAATTTCGAAAACAGGGTTTCTACATTAATAGTGGGTGTAATGGTAGGGGGAGACTCTGTGTAGTTGTTACCTTGTTGGTGACTTAATCTACGTTGATTCCTTTCAACAGATGACAGCATGGTGCCCAAGATAAATGTACCTCAATATATGGCTGTCTGTCAGAAGTATTGTGATTGGAATGAAATTCCTAAAGACTTGTAACTAGAAACCAATAATGACATATAATGACATATAACAAATAACAGCAAAGAGGTATATAAGCACTGGAATAATATCACCCCAAATCCTGAGATACAGTCCACAGGTAAGAGTCCAACACCAATTGGTGAGAAAAATAAGTCCACAGATCCTTTTTATGGATGATGTTGTTGTTCAAATCTCACCAAAGCAAAGGCTGCTCTCCAACAATTCCAACCAAAAGAATCTGTTAAGAAAAAGCAACAAGAAAGAGGCGCCAATGGTGCAGGTCAATGGAGATTTTTTGGTATAACAATCATGTGCGAACACTAGGTACTCACAATATGAGAAGGCACTCAGTTGTGCCGGTGGACACAGGCTGGGTTTTAACAGCAATCCAGCTGGCTGAACTGGGAGGCAGCTCTCTATCAGCATCCAGTGGAAGGAAATCTAAAAAGTAAAAGTAGGAATAGAGGCGCCAATGGTGCAGGTAAATGGTGGTACAGGTATCACTAATAGCCCAGTGTACACAGGGTACTCACATTTATGGAAGGCACTCACTTGTACCTATAGAGACAGGCTGGATTTTAGCAGCAATCCAGCTAGCTGATCCAGGGTGAGCTGGCTGGTTCGTGGGTGTGTAGAGTGTTGGTACTCTAAAGTAGCATAGCAGGGCGGTACCATATATAACACTGAGAGTGGATTTATATAAAATAAATGAATTTATTTAAAACATATAAAAAGGTTTACCACTCAAAGAATATAATTGGTACATCAGGAATACATGCGACGCGTTTCTCAGTTAAAAACTGTTTCCTCAGGCATGTTTTTACACAGATATTTACTCCTTATATAGGGCTATGCTACTAAACAACACCCACAGCCCACCCCCAACAATTGACATGACACAGACCAATCGGTGTCCCTCATTCAAAATGTTTCCACCCCTGGGGTGATATGAGCACCTAAATACTTGGAGAGGGATGTATTTACTTGTAAAATATATAGACGCCCTTGCTGCTTCTTACATTTTGTATATATGTATGTAAATATTTCGTAGTGGCATGGTATTTTAGTGGCCGATATTTGATGGTAACTAATGTTCGTCAATACTGTGTTCTAATTGGATGTCCCAGCCGTCAATCATCATGTATTAGTCGGACCTGTGCTACTTGCTTCTGATTCGTCTATTTAGCCGTCAATACTGTGTTCTAATTGAATGTCCCAGACATCAATCATCCTGTATTAGTCGAACCTGTGCTACTCGCTTATGATTCGTCTATGTAGCCGTCAGTCAGAGATTCTGGTCACTTGTTGCTAGTAAGTGTAGTATCCAATGGATAGGCTAATTTCAGGCGTGCCCCCATTTTGCTGGCCTTAATAGTACACTACAATGTGCGCCCATCGAGGGAATCTTATTGGTTACTGCGTAATGTTTGTAACCGGTGTATCCCATTGGTTCTAATGCAAGTTGTTGTATTGAACAGGGATCATTATTGGTCAGCGGGTAATGTCAACAAAGAGCCCTATTGGTCAGCGGGTAATGTCAACAAAGAGCCCTATTGGTTAGTGCCCTGAAAAATGATATTGTTAGATCTGTGAATGGATCTGAATATATATAAATACAAATAGAGTGAATAATCTAATGATCAACGTTATTTAAGCAGTGATCGTATAAATAAATGGCGCAATAAATTTGCTAAAGTTAAAATAATTTAATAAGTGATAAGTGTGTGAAAGATAAGAAGAAAAGACAAAGTAAAAATATTTTTTGGCACATTATTTGTGCATCCATAACATCGATGAATGCCGATGGCTGTAATTGAGGTATAAGTGATGCGTGAACCTCATAATCATATATGTATAGTCACCATTTAATTCATAAAACGCCTACCATCAGGTTAGAATCTATGTGATGTAAAGACCCATAGTGGGTTGTGCTAGTGTAATTAAATCTTACATAAGAAGATGCTAGTGTTCTATTAAAATTATATAATGTGTAAGTGAAAGTGATCATTTTTGTATGAATATAGTGCACCAATAGGAGCCTATTGTTTGGTCAGTGAAACATAAAAACTGTAAGTGTAAATTATATTAATATAATACATTTATCAGATCACACGTATCCAGTCTGTGAGTCATGAGGTATATTAATATAATACATTTATCCAAGCCCTTAGACGTCTGACGGGTGACAAAAACATTGTCATCCGACAGGCCGATAAGGGTGGGGCTCTGGTTATCCAGAATTATTCTGATTACACTGGAGAAGCAGAACGTATAATTCATGATACCAATTATTATAGGAAATTAGCCCAGGACCCTACATCAATATTTTCTAAAAAACTTGTTCAAATTTTGGAGGATGGTAGTAAAATGGGTATTCTAAGCAAGAAAGAAAAAAGATACTTAATTCCAGACCACCCTAGTATACCCTATTACTACCATCTCCCAAAGTTGCATAAAGATGCCCTTAAACCACCGGGACGTCCAATTATAGCGGGCATTAACAGCATAACTAATAGGCTAAGCGAATACGTAGACACGTTCTTGCAAAAATATGTCCAACACCTTCCTTCATTCATTAAAGACACCACAGATCTGTTACAAAAACTTGTAAATATACAGTATAAAAACAATTATATATGGCTATCCTGCGATGTAGGAGCCTTATATTCCAATATCTCGCATGAATGGGGGTTAAAAACGACCTCGATTTTTTTGAATAGAGACATATACATGCCTGATAAACAAAAAGAATATCTTATTACTTTGATAGATTTTATACTTAAACATAACTACTTTCAATTTTTGGATCAGTTTTACTTACAGACTAAGGGAACGGCCATGGGCACCAGATTTGCCCCTAGCTTTGCCAATCTCTTTATGGGGATTTTCGAAGAAACTTACATCTACAATACAAAGTGGAGGGGCAATCTGGTGTTCTATGGCCGTTACATAGATGACCTATTATTCATTTTTGAAGGCTCTATTGGAGAAGCGCAAGAATTTGTAAACTTCTTAAATAACAACACTATGGGTATAGACTTCACATCCAATATACAGATACAAACAATAGAATTTTTGGATCTATTGCTTTCGTGGGGGCCCAATGGTACTGTTTGCACTTCTACTTACTTCAAGTCAGTAGACTGTAATAATTTCCTTCATTATTCCAGTAACCACTACAATAACTGGAAAATTAATATTCCTTACAGTCAATTTTGCCGCATTAGGCGTAATTGTAGTTCTATTAATATGTATGATGAACAGTCTGTTATATTGAAGAACAGATTTAGGGAAAAAGGCTATCCTAAGGGCCTAATAGAATATGGCTACAACAGAGCAAGATCCCTAGACAGAAATTTGTTATTATCCTGCAAGACAAAAAAAGGGACAGAAAACACAGGCCATCAGGGACAATCTCTATTCGTCACACAATATAATTCCAACTTTAAAGCAGTTAATAGAATTATAAAGAAACATTGGCACATTTTGCTTAGAGACCCCGTACTAAAAAAAGTGCTGGCCCCCTTACCTAAGATAGTGTATAGGAGGGCGCCAACCTTGAAACAAAAATTAGCACCTAGTAAGGTTGTTATGACAAAGAAACACTTTAAATGCAATAGAAAAGGGCCTAGAAGCTACGATCACATAAATGGGAATACTAATAACAATATTGGAACTTATAGATGTGGACACACACGGTGCCATATGTGTAAGTCCATCACACACGGAAGGAAATCCATAATATCACATACAACAGGGGAAGAACACCAGATCAGAGAACATTTGACATGTAACTCTGGGTATGTAATCTATGCACTCACTTGTGCATGTGGGGTCCAGTACATTGGACGCACCTCTAGGAAGATACGACTAAGGTGGGGGGAACACAAACGGAACATAATCAAACGTTCACCCAAACATAGTGTATCAAGGCACTATTGCATTAAAAGTAGGATAGGCAAATGCCAATTCAGCATTACACCTTTGGAGAGTATCCCCAACAGCCATCATTATAATAGATTCACGCGTCTGAGACAAAGGGAAACATACTGGATTTTTAAATTCCAAACACTCTTCCCCACAGGGCTAAATGAAGTTATAGATTCTATGGCATTTGTTTAATATTATGGTAGAGGGTTATTTTACATCTATCATAATAAAGATAGAAATAGTGTAGTACCAACAACCAGTTTTTCCACCTTGCTGTAGGGGAGATCGCCCGAGATAGGGGGTCATCTCGGTAGACTTAGAGCCCTCAGACCCACAGATTTGACACCTGAGATATTTGGTGTAGCCCCTGTTTAGATTGGATAAATGTATTATATTAATATACCTCATGACTCACAGACTGGATACGTGTGATCTGATAAATGTATTATATTAATATAATTTACACTTACAGTTTTTATGTTTCACTGACCAAACAATAGGCTCCTATTGGTGCACTATATTCATACAAAAATGATCACTTTCACTTACACATTATATAATTTTAATAGAACACTAGCATCTTCTTATGTAAGATTTAATTACACTAGCACAACCCACTATGGGTCTTTACATCACATAGATTCTAACCTGATGGTAGGCGTTTTATGAATTAAATGGTGACTATACATATATGATTATGAGGTTCACGCATCACTTATACCTCAATTACAGCCATCGGCATTCATCGATGTTATGGATGCACAAATAATGTGCCAAAAAATATTTTTACTTTGTCTTTTCTTCTTATCTTTCACACACTTATCACTTATTAAATTATTTTAACTTTAGCAAATTTATTGCGCCATTTATTTATACGATCACTGCTTAAATAACGTTGATCATTAGATTATTCACTCTATTTGTATTTATATATATTCAGATCCATTCACAGATCTAACAATATCATTTTTCAGGGCACTAACCAATAGGGCTCTTTGTTGACATTACCCGCTGACCAATAGGGCTCTTTGTTGACATTACCCGCTGACCAATAATGATCCCTGTTCAATACAACAACTTGCATTAGAACCAATGGGATACACCGGTTACAAACATTACGCAGTAACCAATAAGATTCCCTCGATGGGCGCACATTGTAGTGTACTATTAAGGCCAGCAAAATGGGGGCACGCCTGAAATTAGCCTATCCATTGGATACTACACTTACTAGCAACAAGTGACCAGAATCTCTGACTGACGGCTACATAGACGAATCATAAGCGAGTAGCACAGGTTCGACTAATACAGGATGATTGATGTCTGGGACATTCAATTAGAACACAGTATTGACGGCTAAATAGACGAATCAGAAGCAAGTAGCACAGGTCCGACTAATACATGATGATTGACGGCTGGGACATCCAATTAGAACACAGTATTGACGAACATTAGTTACCATCAAATATCGGCCACTAAAATACCATGCCACTACGAAATATTTACATACATATATACAAAATGTAAGAAGCAGCAAGGGCGTCTATATATTTTACAAGTAAATACATCCCTCTCCAAGTATTTAGGTGCTCATATCACCCCAGGGGTGGAAACATTTTGAATGAGGGACACCGATTGGTCTGTGTCATGTCAATTGTTGGGGGTGGGCTGTGGGTGTTGTTTAGTAGCATAGCCCTATATAAGGAGTAAATATCTGTGTAAAAACATGCCTGAGGAAACAGTTTTTAACTGAGAAACGCGTCGCATGTATTCCTGATGTACCAATTATATTCTTTGAGTGGTAAACCTTTTTATATGTTTTAAATAAATTCATTTATTTTATATAAATCCACTCTCAGTGTTATATATGGTACCGCCCTGCTATGCTACTTTAGAGTACCAACACTCTACACACCCACGAACCAGCCAGCTCACCCTGGATCAGCTAGCTGGATTGCTGCTAAAATCCAGCCTGTCTCTATAGGTACAAGTGAGTGCCTTCCATAAATGTGAGTACACTGTGTACACTGGGCTATTAGTGATACCTGTACCACCATTTACCTGCACCATTGGCGCCTCTATTCCTACTTTTACCTTATAGTTTCTCCTTTTCTTCCTTGGCCTTCGGTCGAATGACTGGGGGGTGGAGTTAAGGGGGGAGCTATATAGACAGCTCTGCTGTGGTGCTCTCTTTGCTACTTCCTGTCAGGAAGGACAATATACCACAAGTTAGGATGAATCCGTGGACTCGGTACATCGCAAAAGAAAGAAATTTATCAGGTAAGCATAAATTTTGTTTTTAGCTAGGTAGTTAGTAAATAGTTAATAACTATTTAGTAACTATTCTACCTAGTTAAAATAAATACAAACTTGCCTGCAAAATAAAAATAAACCCTAAGCTAGCTACAATGTAGCTATTATTTGCGGGGTACTGAGGTGATGAACAACGGGGGAATCCTACTCCGCAATCACTGAGACAGACCTTCACGAAGTGACACGGAGCAAGCCATGTGGGTGGACTATGAGCAGTTAGCTGGAGGGAGACTCTGACCTACTCAATACTATCCTCACACAGATGTCACAACAAGAAGAAATTATCCTACAGCTGGAGGATAAAGTTGACGACTTGGAAAACAGAAGTCCCCGCAATAACATCAGGGTGAGAGGAATCACTGGGGCAATTGCTCCTGCTGCTCTGGAAGATTATCTGCAGGGCCTCTTTTCCTACCTGGCAGACGAGGATGCAGAAGTAACCATAGCCTTGGACAGATTCCATAGGGCACTACGGGCCAAACCATTAGGGGATCAGTCTCGAAGGGACGTTATAGTTAGGGTGTCCAGTTACCCGATTAAAGAAAACATCATGAAGAAAGCCAGGGGAAAAAACCCAATAACATTCAGAACGGATACCTTACAGCTTTTTGAAGATCTCACCCAGAGGACCTTACAGAAGAGGAGGCCACTCACAACCAAATTGTGACAGCACAACATTCCCTACAGGTGGGGACATCCCTTCCACCTTCAGATCCTGTGGAGAGGAAGAAGATGGGTGTGCAATACGCCAGAAGATATTGGAAGAGTCTGCAAGGACTTGGAAATTACACCTCCCTCCCCACAAGCCTCCTCACAGCACAGCCTTGTAAAAGAGAGAACACAACCACCTCAAAACACAACCTTCCTCAAAGGTCAGAGTGGCAGAGGACCACTGCAAAGAAGTCTTCACAAGGGGAAGTTAAGAAAAACAAGCCTGTGACTGAGGGACGGTAATATACTCAACAAGGGGTCATGCATAAATATTATGTTAAGGTTTAAAATGTGTTGCTCTCTCTTTTCTCATAACTAAAAGTTACATTGTATCTATCTTAGGTTTTATTTTTATTTCACAGTTAACTTTGTATTTATTTTAACTAGGTAGACTAGTTAGTAAATAGTTATTAACTATTTACGAGCTACCTAGTTAAAATAAATACAAACTTACCTGTAAAATAAATCCTAACCTGTCTTACACTAACACCTAACATTACACTACAATTAAATCAATTACATTAATTAAATACAATTAACTAAATTACAAAAAAATAAACACTAAATTACACAAAATAAAAAAGAAATTATCAAATATTTAAACTAATTACACCTAATTAATAGCCCTATCAAAATAAAAAAATAAAAAAAATAAAAAAAACCTAGCCTAAACTAAACTGCCAATAGCCCTTAAAAGGAGAAGTCTTCATCCAAGCGGCAAGAAGTCCTCAATGAATCCGGGAGAAGTCTTCATCCAAGCGGCATCCAAGCGGCAAGAAGTGGTCCTCCAGGCGGGCAGACGTCTTCATCCAGACGGCATCTTCTATCTTCATCCTTCCGACGCGGAGCGGCTCCATCTTCAAGACATTTGGCACGGAGCATCCTCTTCTTTCGACGGCTACTGAAGAATGAATGTTCCTTTAAGGGACGTCATCCAAGATGGCGTCCCTTGAATTCCGATTGGCTGATAGAATTCTATCAGCCAATCGGAATTAAAGTTAAAAAAAAATCTTATTGGCTGATGCATTCAGCCAATAGGATTGAGCTTACATTCTATTGGCTGTTCCAATTAGCCAATAGAATGCAATCTCAATCCTATTGGCTGATTGGATCAGCCAATACGATTGAATATCAATCCTATTGGCTGATTGCATCAGCCAATAGGATTTTTTCAACTTTAATTCTGAGTGGCTGATAGAATTCTATCAGCCAATCAGAATTCAAGGGACGCATCTTGGATGAGGTCCCTTAAAGGAACCTTCATTCTTTAGTAGCCGTTGAAAGAAGAGGATGCTCCGTGCCGGATGTCTTGAAGATGGAACCCCTCCGCGTCGGAAGGGTGAAGATAGAAGATGCCATCTGGATGAAGACTTCTGCCCGCCTGGAGGACCACTTCTTGCCGCTTGGATGAAGACTTCTCCCGGCTTCGTTGAGAATGGATGTCAGGTCTTCAAAAACTGTAAGTGGATCTTAGGTGGTTAGTGTTAGGTTTGTTTAAAGGTTTATTGGGTGGGTTTTATTTTTAGCTTAGGGTTTGGGCTGAAAAAGAGCTAAATGCCCTTTTAAGGGCAATGCTCATCCAAATGCAGGGCAATGGGGAGCTTAGGTTTTTTTAGATAGGATTTTATTTGAGGGGTTTGGTTGTGTGGGTGGTGGGTTTTACTGTTGGGGGTTGTTTGTATTTTTTTTACTGGTAAAAGAGCTTATTTCTTTTGGGCAATGTCCAGCAAAAGGCCCTTTTAAGGGCTATTGGCAGTTTAGTTTAGGCTAGGGTTTTTTTTTTATTTTGGGGGGCTTTTTTATTTTGATAGGGCTATTAGATTAGATGTAATTAGTTTAAATATTTGATCATTTATTTTTTATTTTGTGTAATTTAGTGTTTATTTGTTTTGTAATTTAGTTAATTGTATTTAATCAATGTAATTGATTTAATTGTAGTGTAAGGTTAGATGTTAGTGTAAGACAGGTTAGGTTTTATTTTACAGGTAAGTTTGTATTTATTTTAACTAGGTAGTTAGTAAATACTTAATAACTATTTACTAACTAGTCTAGCTAGTTAAAATAAATACAAACTTACCTGTGAAATAAAAATAAAACCTAAGATAGATACAATGTAACTATTAGTTATATTGTAGCTAGCTTAGGTTTTATTTTATCGGTAAGTATTTTGTTTTAAATAGGAATTATTTAGGTATTAATTGTATTTTTTATTTAGATTTATTTTAATTATGTTAAAGTTAGGGGTGTTAGGGTTAGACTTAAGGTTAGGTTTAGAGGTTAATAACTTTAGTATAGTGGCAGCGATTTTGGGGACAGCAGATTAGGGGTTAATCACAGTAATGTAGGTTGCAGCAATGTTAGGGACAGCAGATAAGGGGTTAATAATATTTAACTAGTGTTTGTGATGCGGGAGTGTTGCGGTTTAGGGGTTAACATGTTTATTATAGTGGCGGCGATGTCCGGAGCAGCAGATTAGGGGTTAATAATTTAATTTTAGTGTTTGTGATGCGGGAGGGCCTCGGTTTAGGGGTTATTAGGTAGTTTATGGGTGTTAGTGCACTTTTTAGCACTTTAGTTATGAGTTTTATGTTACGGCTTTGTAACATAAAAGCCATAACTACTGACTTTCAGTTTATGGTACGGATCTTTTTGGCCGGACAGGCAAACTCGTAATACCGGCGCTGTGGAAGTCCCATTGAAAAAGGACTTTTTGAAAGCTGCAGTAGTTACGTTGCGTTATGGCCAAAAAAGTGAGCAGTAAGGAAAAAGCATTGTTATGAAGCTTTTTCACTCATAACGCAAAACTCGTAATCTAGCCGTTAGTGTTTTTTATTTTTGTGATTTTAGTGTTTATTATTTTTGTAAACTTAGATTTTGTAAATTTTTCGTAGGATTTGTTTTTTTAGTTGTAATTTATATTTTTTTATTTTTTTCGATTTGTAATTTAGTATTTTTAATTGGTAGTTTTTTTATTTTATTAGAATAGTAATTTTAGGTTAATTTATAGCTTAATGTTAGGTTTATTTTTATTTATTTCAGGTAAGTTTTTATTTATTTATTTAAATATAGTTATACTAGTCCTAAAGCCCGTTTACACGGGCCATTTTTTGCAGTAAAGCGGTCCCACCCCTTGCTCTCTCTCTCCCCCTCTCTTTTGTGCACTCTCCCCCTCTCTTTTGCACTCTCTCCCTCTCTTTTGCTCTCTCTCTCCCCCCTCTCTTTTGCTCTCTCTCCCCCTCTCTTTTACGCTCTCTCCCCTCTCTTTTGCACTCTCCCCCTCTCTTTTGCGCTCTCTCCCCCTCTCTTTTGCACTCTCTCTCGCTCCACCTCTCTTTTGCTCTCTCTCTCCCCTCTCTTTTGCTCTCTCTCCCCCTCTCTTTTATGCTCTCTCTCTCTCCCCCTCTCTTTTGCATTCTCTCTCTTTTGCGCTCTCTCCCCCCCTCTTTTGCGCTCTCTCTCCCCTTCTCTTTTGCGCTCTCTCTCCCCTTCTCTTTTGCGCACTCTCTCTCCCCCTCTCTTTTGCGCTCTCTCTCTCCCCCTCTCTTTTGCGCTCTCTCTCTTTCCCTCTCTTTTGCGCTGTCTCTCTCCCCTCTCTTTTGCATTCTCTCTCTCCCCCTCTCTTTTGCGCTCTCTCTCCCTCTCTTTTGTGTTCTCTCTCTCCTCCTCTCTTTTGCACTCTCTCCCCCCCCTTTCTTTTGCACTCTCTCTCCCCCTCTCTTTTGCTCTGTCTCTCTCCCCTTTTTTTGCTCTCTCTCCATCGCTTTCTTTTGCTCTTTCTCTCCATCCCTCTCTTTTGCTCTCTCTCCCCATCTGTTTTGCTCTCTCTCTCCACCCTCTCTCCCCCCCTCTCTTTTGCTCTGTCTCTCTCTCCTCTTTCTTTTGCTCTCTCTCTCCATCCCCCTATTTTGCTCTCTCTCTCCCCCTCTCTATTGCTCTCTATCCCATCTCTTTTTCTCTCTCTCCCCCTCTCTATTGCTCTCTATCCCCCCTCTCTTTTGCTCTCTCTTTTTGTCTCTCTTCCCTCTATTTTGCTCTTTCCCCTCTCTTTTGCTCTCTCTCCCCCTCTCATTTGCTCTTTCCATCCCTCTCTTTTGCTCTCTTTCTTCCCCTCTCTATTGCTCTCTCTCTCCCCCTCTCTTCTTTTGCTCTCTCTCCCCCCTCTCTTTTGCTCTCTCTCTCTTGCCCTCTCTATTGCTGTCTTCCCCCCTCACTTTTGCTCCCTCTCCCCGTCTCTTCTTTTGCTCTCTCTCTCTTCCCCTCTCTTTTGCTCTCTCGCTTTCCCCCTCTTATTTTATCTCTCCCACCCTCTTTTGCTCTCTCTCTCCCCCCTCTTTTTTCTCTCTCTTTCCTCTATTTAGTTTTTTCCCCTCTATTTTTCTCTCTCTTCCCCCTCTCTTCTGCTCTTCCCCCTCTCTTCTGCTCTTCTCCCTCTCTTTAGCTTTTTCCTATATCTTTTTGTCTCTCACCCTCTATTTCTCTCCCCTCTCTCTTGCGCCGACCACGCCCCCGCCATGCCTGGTCACACCGCTGATCATGCCCAGTCACACCGACCACGCCCCTGCTACAGTCCGGCCACGCCCATGCTCCAGTATGACCACGCCCACTTTCGCCCCACCACCGCAAACAGCATGTCAGGTAAGACCAGGTGTGTTTGTCCTCATGCTGTCTCTACTGCGCATGACAGCTTCGGACAAACACACTTGGCCTTTTATATTATAGGATTATAATTTTCATTTAGGAGGTGTTAGGTTTAGGGGTTAATAGTTTAATTTAATGTTTTGCGACGTGGGGGGCGGAGGTTTAGAATCTAGGTGTTTTTTAAATACTAGTCCTGAAGCCCATGCACACGTGCCATTTTTTGTAGTACAGAGGTCCCACTCCTTGCTCTCTTCCCCCTCTCTTTTGCTCTCTCTCCTCCTCTCTTTTGCATTCTCTCTCTCCCCCCTCTCTTTTGCTCTCTCTCCCCCCTCTCTTTTGCTCTCTCTCCCCCCTCTCTTTTGCTCTCTTTCCCCCTTTCTTTTGCTCTCTCTCTTTTGCTCTCTCTCTCTCTCCCCCCTCTCTTATGCTCTCCCCCCTCTCTTTTGCTATAATAAAATAGCAAAAGCTTTAACAATGCGCATTTCCACCATCAGGGCAATAATTAAAGGGACAGTCTAGTCAAAATTAAACTTTCATAATTCAGATAGGGCATGTAATTTTAAAAAAACTTTCCAATTTACTTGTATCAAATTTGTTTTGTTCCCTTGGTGGTTTTTTTTGAAAAGCTAAACTTAAGTAGGCTCAAACTGATTTCTAAACCGTTGAAAACCGCCTCTTAGCTCAGAGCATTTTGAAAGTTTTTCACAGTTAGACAGTACTAGTTCATGTGTGTCATATAGATAACATTGCGCTCACCCCCGTGGAGTTATTTAGGAGTCTGATCTGATTGGCTAAACTGCATGTCTGTCAAAAGCACTGAGATAAGAGGGCAGTCTGCAGAGTCTTAATATAACAGTGTTGGTTATGCAAAACTGGGTAATGGGTAATAAAGGGATTATCTATCTTTTTAAACAATTAAAATTCTGGTGTAGACAACTGGAAATGTTATGAATCAACCTGGAAGAGGACGTGTGTCTTCATTGTCTTAACGCACAGTGAAGAAGATGGTTTGAGTAGCCAAAATATCTCCAAGGATCAGCTGTAGAATTGCAGAAGTCAGTTGCCTCTTGCTGTCAGAAAGTCTTCAAAACTACAATCGGACGTCACCCACATCACCTCAAGTTGTTCGGAAGGGTTGCAAGAAAAAAGCCTACTCTCATCCAAAAACAAACTCAAGTGTCTTTGATTTGCCAGAAACTACTGGAACTTTAAATGGGATTGGGTGCTATGGTCAGATGAAACCAAAGTAGAGCTTTTTGGCAATAAACACCAGAGGTGGGTTTGGCACACGCAGAGAAAAAGCCATATGGAAATGTAGCTCATGCCTACGAATAAATATGGTGGTGGCTCTTTAATGTTTTAGGGCTGTTTTTCTGCCAGAATACCTGGACATTTTGTTAGGATAGATGGTATCATCAACAGATATTAAATGAACACCTGACTGCCTCTGCCAGAAAGCTTAAAATGTGCCGTGGTTGGATCTTCCAGCAGGACAATGATCCAAAACATACATCAAAATCAACACAGAAATGGTTTATTGACCACAAACTCAAGGTCCTCCCATGACCATCCCAGTCCACTTACTTGAACCCTATAGAAAACCTGTGGGCTGAACTGAAGAGTCCACCAGGGTCAACCTCAAAATTTGAGGGATCTGGAGAGATTTTGTGTGGAGGAATGGTCTCAGATCTTTCGCTATATATTCTCCAACCTCATCAGGCATTATAGGAGAAGACTCAGAGCTGTTATCTTGGCAAATGGAGCTAGCATAAAGTTTTGACTGAAAGGGTGCCAATAATTGTGCAACACATTTTTAACAAAGATATTTTTTTTATAAACCTTTTTTGTGTTTGAAGTTGTATTTTCTTTTACAAGATATGACGAGTCCACGGATTTCATCCTTACTTATGGGATATTGCCTCCTGGTCATCAGGAGGAGGCAAAGAGCTCCACAGCAGAGCTGCATAAATAGCTCCTCCCTCCCCCCCAACCCAGTCATTCTCTTTGCCTGTGTTAGTGATAGGAGTGAGGTAAAGTGAGGTGTTAGTTTAGATTCTTCAATCAAGAGTTTTTTATTTTTAAATGGTGCCAAATTGTACTATTTTTCTTTGGAGCAGCTTCTGCAGTTATAGCCTTTTGGCTATGGGAACTGGTGGGGTTTTAGCCTCACTGCGCCTACCATTATTCTGTTGCTCTGCTGTGATGGGCTTAGATGAAACATAACTAAGACCCTTCTATTTTCACAGGACCTCAGGAGGATAAAGAGGATCTCTTGACACTGTGAATTATCATGCTGTTCCTCAGCATGGAGGTAAGTGCAGTCTTTTATTCTGGGACAAAAATATCAGAATGACTGTACTTTGCCTTTTTCTTATTTATTCTCTATCAGAGATTAGGGGCTAAAAGGCTTCTCTTTAACAGTATGCTGATTGTCATTAATTAAAACGAGAACCGACACATTGCTTTTTTCCTGCATACATTCTAGATGGGGTAAACTAGAAGCGCTGGGGAATGGATGGTGTTTAGGCACTGTAATCGTTATTAGGCACTTTATGTTTAATATAGGTGTAAAACATAAGAGATGGCTGACGCGGGAGATTATGGCATATGTATTGGGGACTTGGCGTCAGTTAGACTCCGGTTAATGGCGGTTCAGTTTGTATATACGCCACGGAGCTGAGGGGTTATGTTTACGCCCACAAAGGCGGGGCTTCTTGTTCACGCGCTTGCTGTGCAGTATCCCTTCTGTTCAGGCACCGGATGGCAGCAGGTTTTACGGGTCCTATGTTCACTTATGGCAGTATTTACAAGCGATAGTAGGTGCACCGCATAAGAAGTGTCAGTGTCACGCAACGCAGTTAGGAGCCGCAGCAGAGCTGCAGCGAGGTGACTGTTCTTTTTGATTAAAAGCTAACTACTCAGGGGCAATACATAGTTAAGCTCACAGCTCAGGAGCGTGGTCAGTCTACTCAGTTGCTTATTGCATAGTAGCAGACTTATTATTTAAAGACACAGTATTTTATTCTGATTTTTATATATCTGTGAATTGACCGAGTTTGCCTTGTTTGTTTTGTTATCATGGATGAACTTGAACAAAGCACGTGCCTTATGTGTTTAGATGCCATTCTGGAACCCCCAGTTACACTCTGTCCCCCATGTATTGAGAGGGCCTTAGAGTGTAGAGTGAACATTTTCTTTAATAAAGATATGTCTAATGTTGTCCTCAGACTGATGAGACTCAAGGTATGTTGCAACTTTCTCCCAAAGCGTCACAGCCTTTAACGCCCACGCAAGTAATGCCATGTTCTTCCACGGCATCTGCGTCATTTACTCTGCAGGATATGGCTGCAGTTATGTCATCCACTCTTACAGAAGTTTTATTACAGGGCAAACGTAGTAGAAAAGAGACCCAGGTGAGCCATGCAACTTCTGATTCTTTGATGGCGATCTCCGATGTACCCTCCCAGGGCTCTGAGGGAGGGGGTAGGGAGGCTCTGTCTGAAGGGGAGCTGTCTGACTCCGGTAGTGCTTTACCCCAGACAGATTCGGACATGATGTCCTTCAGATTTAAGTATTTAGAGGTTCCATCTTATTCTGACGTTTTTCCAGTTCCTAAGAGAATTTCGGAAATTATTACTAGGGAATGGGAGAGACCGGGTATCCCGTTCTCACCTTCCCCTATTTTTAAGAAAATGTACCCTATACCTGACACAGTTCGGGATTCTTGGCAAGCGGTCCCTAAGGTGGAGGGAGCTATTTCTACCCTGGCTAAGTGTACAACTATCCCTATTGAGGACAGTTGTGCTTTCAAAGACCCTATGGATAAAAAGTTGGAGGGTCTTCTAAAAAAGCTATTTGTTCACCAAGGGTTTCTATTACAACCGACGGCCTGCATTATACCAGTCACAACTGCGGCTGCCTTTTGGTTTGACGCCTTAGAAGATTCTCTTAAGACCGAGACTTCTTTAGAGGAAATAATGGATAGAATTAAGGCCCTTAAGCTGGCTAATTCTTTAATTATGGATGCCGCCTTTCAGATAGCCAAATTGGTGGCCAAGAATGCAGGATTTACCATTCTAGCGTGCAGAGCCTTATGGTTAAAATCTAGGTCTTTGGATGTGTCCTCTAAATCTAAACTTTTGTCTATTCCTTTCAAGGGGAAGACCCTATTCGGGCCTGACTTGAAAGAGATCATTTCTGACATTACAGGAGGTAAGGGTCACCTCCTACCACAGGATAAAAAATCTAAGCAGAGGGGTAGACAGAGTAATTTCCGTTCCTTTCGAAATTTCAAGGGAGTCCCCTCTTTCTCTTCCGCTAAACAGGAAGGGAATTTTGCACAAGCTAAGTCCGTCTGGAGACCCAACCAGGCTTGGAACAAGGGTAAGCAACCCAAGAAGCCCGCTGCTGCTTCCAAGACAGCATGAAGGGGCGGCCCCTGATCCGGGACCGGATCTGGTAGGGGGCAGACTTTCTCTCTTTGTCTAGGATTGGATAAGAGACGTTCAGGATCCCTGGACACTGGAAATTGTGTCTCAAGGGTATCAGTTGGAGTTCAAAAATGATTTCCTAAGAGGAAGGTTCCTTCTTTCACAATTGTCTGTAGATCAGACAAAAAGAGAGGCGTTCTTACATAGTGTAAAAGACCTCTCCACTATGTGAGTAATTTGTCCCGTTACAAATCAGGAACAGGGGCAGGGGTTTTACTCGAACCTTTTCATGGTTCCCAAAAAAGAGGGAACGTTTCATCCCATTTTAGATCTAAAGAGTCTGAACAAGTTTCTCAGAGTCCCATCCTTCTAGATGGAGACTATTCGGACAATTCTCCCATTAATCCAGGAGGGTCAATATATGACTACCGTGGACTTAAAGGATGCATATCTTCATATTCCTATCCACAAGGATCATAACCAGTTCCTAAGGTTTGCCTACCTGGACAAACATTTTCAGTTTGTGGCTGGCCACGGCACCCAGAATCTTCACCAAGGTTCTAGGGTCTCTGCTAGCGGTTCTCAGGCCGTGGGGCATTGCAGTGGTGCCTTATCTGGACAATATTCTGATCCAGGCGTCGTCTTATCAGCTGGCAAAGTCTCATACCGACATTGTTCTATCCTTTCTAAGGACTCACGGGTGGAAGGTGAATCTAGAAAAGAGTTCACTAATTCCACAGACAAGGGTTTCCTTCCTGGGAACTCTAATAGACATGAAGATCTTTTTGACGGAGGTCAGAAAGCTAAAGATTCTGAATACATGCCGATCCCTTTAGTCCAATCCTCGGCCATCAGTGGCTCAGTGCATGGAGGTAATTGGATTGATGGTGGCGGCAATGGACATCATTTTGTTTCCTCGTTTTCATCTCAGACCTCTGTAAATTTGTCTCCTCAGATAGATCTGGATCAGGAGACAAGAGACTCTCTTCTTTGGTGGTTGTCGCTGGATCATCTGTCCCAAGGGATGTGCTTCCGCAGACCTTCATGGGTGATAGTGACAGCGGATGCCAGTCTACTAGGATGGGGTGCAGTCTGGAATTCCCTGAAGGCTCAAGGTGTATGGACTCGGTTGGAATCTCTTCTTCCAATCAATATTATGGAATTGAGAGCAATATTCAATGCGCTTCAGGCATGGCCTCAGTTGGCGTCGGCCAAATTCATCCGATTTCAGTCAGACAACATCACGACTGTGGCTTACATCAATCATCAGGGAGGAACAAGGAGTTCCTTAGCGATGACAGAAGTATCCAAGATAATTCGGTGAGCAGAGGTTCACTCTTGTTATCTGTCGACAATCTACAATCCCAGGAGTGGACAACTGGGAGGCGGATTTTTTGAGCAGACAGACGTTTCATCCAGGGGAATGAAATTCTCAGGTGGGGCAGACCGGAATTGGATCTGATGGCATCTCATCAGAATGCCAAGCTCCCAAGATACGGATCCAGGTCCAGGGATCCTCAGGCCGAACTAATAGATGCCTTGGCAGTGCCATGGTCATTCAACCTAGCTTATGTGTTTCCACCGTTTGCTCTCCTTCCCTGGGTGATTGCACGGATCAAACAGGAGAGGGCTTTGGTGATTCTAATCGCTCCTGTGTGGCCTCGCAGGACTTGGTATGCCGATCTGGTGGACATGTCCTCTCTGCCACCATGGAAGCTTCAATTGAGGCAGGACCTTCTCATTCAGGGACCCTTCCATCATCCGAATCTAGTTTCTCTGCAGCTGACTGCTTGGAGATTGAACGCTTGATTTTATCTAAGCGGGGATTCTCTGATGCGGTCTTTGATACCTTGATTCAGGCACGCAAGCCTGTTACTAGAAAAATGTACCATAAGATATGGCGTAAATATCTTTATTGGTGCAAATCCAAGGGTTACTCATGGAGTAGGGTTAGGATTCCCAGGATTTTATCTTTTCTCCAAGAAGAAATTGGAGAAAAGGTTGTCAGCAAGTTCCTTAAAGGGACAGATTTCTGCTTTGTCTATTTTGCTACACAAGCATCTGGCAGATGTGCCAGATGTTCAATCTTTTTGTCAGGCCCTGACTAGAATCCGGCCTGTGTTTAGACCAATTGCTCCTCCTTGGAGTTTGAATTTAGTTCTTAAAGTTCTTCAAGGGGTTCCGTTTGAACCTATGCATTCCACAGATATTAAGTTATTATCTTGGAAAGTTTTATTTTTGGTTGCTATTTCTTCTGCTCACAGAGTTTCTGAGCTTTCGGCATTACAATGTGATTCTCCTTATCTTCTTTTCCATTCTGATAAGGTGGTGTTACGTACCAAACCTGGTTTTCTTCCTAAGGTTGTTTCTAACAAAAATATTAATCAGGAAATTGTTGTTCCTTCCTTGTGTCCTAACCCTTCTTCTAAGAAGGAGCGGCTGTTACACAATTTGGACGTAGTCCGTGCCTTGAAGTTCTACTTGCAGGCGACTAAGGGTTTTCGTCAAACATCTTCATTATTTGTTGTTTTTGCTGAGAAACGTAGGGGTCAGAAAGCTACGGCTACCTCTCTTTCTTTTTGGCTGAAGAGTATCATCCGTGTTGCTTATGAGACTGCTGGACAGCAGCCTCCAGAATGAATTACGGCTCATTCTACTAGGGCTGTGGCTTCCTCATGGGCATTTAAAAAATGATGCTCCTGTTGAACAGATTTGCAAGGCTGCAACTTGGTCGTCTCTTCACACTTTTTCCAAATTTTCCAAATTTGATACTTTTGCTTCATCAGAGGCTGTTTTTAGGAGAAAGGTTCTTCAAGCAGTGGTGCCTTCCGTTTAGGTTCCTGTCTTGTCCCTCCCTTTCATCCGTGTCCTATAGCTTTGGTATTGTATCCCATAAGTAAGGATGAAATCCGTGGACTCGTCATATCTTGTAAAAGAAAAGGAAATTTATGCTTACCTGATAAAAAAAATTTACCATATGACAAGTGCACGGCCCTCCCTGTGATTTTTAAGGCAGGTATTTATTTTTTATTAAACTTCAGTCACCTCTGCTCCTTGGCTTTTCCTTTCTCTTCCTAACTTCGGTTGAATGACTGGGTTGGGGGGGGAAGGGAGGAGCTATTTATGCAGCTCTGCTGTGGAGCTCTTTGCCTCCTCCTGCTGACCAGGAGGCGATATCCCATAAGTAAGGATGACATGTGTGGACTTGTCATATCGTAAAAAAAAAAAAATATCAGGTAAGCATAAATTTCCTTTTTTTAACAAAAGATCAAAACGTTAAATAATAAGGACAATTTTGTACAGCCTTCTTTGCTCATATTTACTAATGGTGCCAATATTAGTGGGGTGCACTGTGTATATATGTGTGTGTATGCTCTGAGGTCCTGCTAACCCGACATGTGTTAACTTCAATTGCACTGAAGCAATTACATTTACTTTCAACTTGTAATACAGGCAAAAAAAACTGACACGTCCAAACACCCGCGATTAACCCCTTTTCACGTGTGCATAACTGTTAGCGCTCCACTCGTAATCTGCTGACAATGTTTTTCTCAGATAAGTAGATTTGTTTGGAATTAGGGAGGAGATTTGTTTGTCTGCTAACATTCATACATTAAAGAAACTAAAACTGTTAAGTGGATCAATATTCATTTTGTAAGCTTGCATGGAAAACTAAGACCTGGTTAAACATGCAAGGAGAACCTTCCTTTGGTATCAGGTCTGCTGCATATGCAAACTAGACTAACAGACAATTATAACAGTTCCTCTCTGTTATTATAACAGTTCCTCTCTTTAGTAATTACTTAAGCAGAATATTTGTGTTGTTAAACTATGTATACATGTTAACAAGGTAGGTAGATTGTTCCAAACATCTTGGAGAAATAACCACAGTTGTTCTTTGGATTCTGGCAGCCTCAGTTGTTTCTGTCTCTACAGGTAATCCCTGACAGACTTGATGATATTGAGATCAGAGCTCTGTGGGGGCCATACCATAACTTTCAGGACACCTTGTTCTTCCTTAAGATAGTTCCTAATGACTTTGTCTGTATGTTTCGGCTTTTTGTCATGCTGCTGAATAAATGTGGGGCCAATCAAATACTTAGTCAAAGAGAGAGAACAGCACTCCATGAGATAGAACAGAAGCTGGAATAACTTCCATGCATGTTCATTTTTATTGAATTCCTCAGGGTGCCAGTTCTTTTTGCACACTACGCCCCTTCACAGAGAAAAAATATCCTGAAGCATATCAGTCTGACCCTGCCCAATGACAGTCCAGCGCCGAAATACCAGGCAATTCTTCTCTGAACAAGGGAAGCAACAACCCCAGACGATCGTTTCAGCCTCCTATGGGCCTCGTCAGTGATATTGAGCTGGTTGTTCGTTCCTGTGAGTGCATTTCTCTCTAGTCTGCCAATCAAATACTTCCATGATTGTATTGCATGATGGATAAGTATCTGCCTATACTTATCATTGAGGAGACCATTATTCTGACTAAATCCTCAATCAACCCATTTGCAGAAATGCCGCCCCAAACCTGCAAGGAACCTCCACCTTGCTTCACTGTTGCCTGTGGACACTCATTCTTGTACTTCTCTCTAGAAAGATAAACTTCCTTCTGCTACAGCCAAATATTTCATCAATCCAGAGCACCGGCTGCTATTTTTCTGCACCCAGTCCCTGTGTTTTTGTGCATAGTAGAATCGCTTGGTCTTGTTTCCATGTCAGAGGTATGGCATTTTGGCCGTAAGTCTTCTATGAAGCTCACTACTGACCATACAGTATATAGAGTACCAGGGTCCCACTGTTTTCATGCTAATTCTGAGCTGATGCCACTGCTGGACATCTTCAGATTGTGAAGAAAAGTAAGCATGATGTGTCTTTTATCTGCCAACCTTAACATACAGGCAGATACTTATCCTTCTGAATGTTGCCTGTTTCTTTGTGCTTCTTCAGAAGCTTGAGCAGCCCATCTGGAAACCCCTGTCTGCCTTGAAATTTCTGCTTGGGAGATACCTTGTTGATACAGTATATGTACCTTGTGTATTGTTGCTGTGCTCAGTCTTGCCATGGTGTATGACTTTTGACATTAAACTGTCTTTAGCAACCTCACCTTGTTAGCAGAGTTTGGCTGCTCCTCGCCCAGTTTTATGCCTCCTACGCAGCTGTTTCTGTTTCAGGTAATGAATGTGTTTCAACCTACATATTAAATGGATGTTCATTAGCACCTGTTTGGTATAATTGTTTAATCATGCACCTATGACTAAAAAATCCCTTACTTTGCACAAGTATGCCTAGAAGAATTGATGCTGTTATAAAGGCAAAGGGTGGTCACACCAAATATTGATTTGATTTAGATTTCTTTTCCTGTTCAATCACTTTGAATTATTCTTTATTGATTGAAAAAAACAACTAACATTAATATTTTTAATAGAATTCTTACTTTACATAATTTTTTCACACCTGCCTTAAACTTTTGCACATTACTGTATGTAATACTATAGTATATTAAGTTAATTAGGGGCCAGAGCCTATGTGACCTTATAGCAAATGACAAACTTACCAATCAGAAAAGGGGTAGGTTTAGATCTGAGCGTTAACCCAACTATTTACATGATTTATCAATCCGGATTGCTGAATAATTCTTTAAATTGAGGTGAATTATTTTAAAATTCAGACCAAGGCAAGAAACTAGAAGAAGGGCATAATGCTTCTGGAGGGAAGAGACTGAAGTATAGATTGACTTCAGGAATAGTATGTTTTATTGCAAGTCATTTTTATTTGGCATGTTTAGAGGTGGGCTAAATAAATTTAGTGTTGGGTTTAACAGTGAGGATCAGTCATCTATGGGGTTGTTAGAGTTAAAATAGAGTTTGCTGTTAGTGTTAATTGTGGTGAATGGAATACACTCAGTCGTTCCTAAGATGTGGTTGTGGAATGGTTTTGGTTAGGGTTATCTGTGGTGGAGTGTTCTAGTCACCCTTTTAATTTGTTGCGTGGGTTAGTTTAATCAGTCATTTTAATGAATGGTTGGGAGTACTTGTGGTTAGGGTTATGGGGTGTTAAAGTGTGCTGAATAAATTGTGAAAGTGACATCTGTATTTTTTGTAATAGTGTGTACTCTCACCTAGATTGCAAGTTTTGCACTATAGAGGGTGAAAAACAAACGCAACAAAAGTTGTGTTATTTCACCCTCCATAGCGTTGCCATTACGAGTTTTTGAAAAGCCGCCTTGTGCATGCGATATTGTGTTGATGAGCTTCATACCGCACAAAATACAAGCGCTGCTTTGACGTGCTCGTGCACGCTTTCCCCATATACATCAATGCAACCCCATTGATGTCTATGGGGGGAAAAAAAGGTACGTTTAAACCTAACACTCGGACATAAACCCCAAGTCTAAACACCCCTAATCTGCTGCCCCTGACATTGCCGACACCTACATAATGTTATTAACCCCTATTCTGCCGCCCCCAACATCTGCCACCAAAATAAATATATTAACACCTAATTTGCCGCTCCCGACAGCCCTGCCACTAAATAAATTATTAACCCCTAAACCTCTGGCCTCCCACATTACTGCCACTAAATAACCCTATTAACTCCTAAACTGCCAGCACCCCTCATCACCAAAAACTAAACTAAACTATTAACCCCTAAACCTATGAAAAATAACAAACAAAATTATCCAAAATAAAAACAATTACACCTAATCTAATAGCCCTATCAAATTAACCCCCCCCCCCCAAAAAAAAAAAAAACCCTAGCCTTCAATAAACTACCAATAGCCCTTAAAAGGGCCTTTTGAAGGGCATTGCCCTAAAGAAATCAGCTCTTTTCCCTGTAAAAAAAAATACAAAAATCCCCCCAACAGTAAAACCCACCACCCAACTAACCCCCAAAATAAAAAACCTAACTCTAAAAAAAATCTAAGCTACCCATTGCCCTGAAAAGGGCATTTGTATGGGCATTGCCCTAAAAAGGGCATTTAGCTCTTTTAAGAAAGCCCCAAAACCCACCCAAAAAAAACCCAGACGATCCACTTACAGTTTTTAAAGTCCAGACATTCAGGCGGCGAAGTCTTCATCCAGGCGGTGAGGTCTTCATCCATCCAGGCAGGGTCTTCTATCTTCATCCAGATGGCATTTTCTAAATTTTGGAAATTCAAATCAGCCAATAGGATGAGAGCTACTGAAATCCTATTGGCTGTTCAAATCAGCCAATAGGATGAGACCTACTGAAATTATATTGGCTGGTTTTTTTTTAAGATTAGGGTTTTGGGCTTCCTTAATAGAGAAAAATGCCCTTTTAAGGGCAATGAAAAGAGCTGAATGCCCTTCTAAAGACAATGCCCATACAAATGCCCTTTTCAGGGCAATGGGTAACTTAGGGTTTTTTAGAGTTAGGTTTGTTATTTTGGGGGGTTGGTTGGGTGGTGGGTTTTAGTGGTAGTGATGTGGGAGGCCAGATGTTTATGGGTTAATAACTTTATTTAGCTGTGGCGATGTCGCCGAGCGGCAGAATAGAGGTTAATATCTTTATTATAGTGTGGGCTATGTTGGGGTGTGGGGGAATAGGGATTAATAACTTTAGTATAGTGGTGAAGATGTCAGGGAGCGTTGGATTAGGGGTTCATACATTTTATTAGTGCCGGGCGATGTCGAGAGCAGGAGATTAGGGGTTAATAAGTTTAATTTAGTGTTTGTGATGCGGGAGGGCCTTGGTTTAGGGGTTAATAGGTAGTTTATGGGTGTTAGTGTACTTTGTAACAGTTTAGTTTTGAGTTTTGTGTAACAGTTTTGTTGTGTAAAACTCATAACTACTGGTCTCAGATTGTAAAACGGATCGTCTCGGTATAGGGTGTAACGCAAGCTTTTTAGCCTCACCGCAATAGTTGTAATGGCAGCTCTATGGAAATCCCATGCAAAAACTTCATTTTTGTGAGTGCGGGACTGACGTTGCTTTACAGGCTAAAAGGCTTGCGGTACAGCTATACCGACAAGACTAATAATTGCTGTGTTGCTATTTTAATGCTGACATGGTCCTTTCTTGTGTATACTGCTTGCATTAGGCTTTCATATTCTGCTTATATATTGAGTTTGTGTTCCATTTTCTTACGGCTAGATTTAGAGTTTTTTCGGTAACGACCCGCGTAGCTAACGCATGCTTTTTTTCCCCCGCACCTTTTAAATACCGCTGGTATTTAGAGTTCACAGAATGACTGCGTTAGGCTCCAAAAAAGGAGCGTAGAGCATAATTTACCGCCACTGCAACTCTCGATACCAGCGGTGCTTACGGACGCGGCCAGCTTCAAAAACGTGCTAGTGCACAATTCCCCCATAGGAAACAATGGGGCAGTTTGAGCTAAAAAAAAACACCTGCAAAAAAGCAGCGTTAAACTCCTAACGCAGCCCCATTGTTTCCTATGGGGAAACAATTGCTAAGTCTGCACCTTACACCCTAACATGTACCCCGAGTCTAAACACCCCTAACCTTACACTTATTAACCCCTAATCTGCCGCCCCCGCTATTGCTGACCCCTGCATATTATTATTAACCCCTAATCTGCCGCTCCGTACACCACCGCAACCTACATTATCCCTATGTACCCCTAATCTGCTGCCCATAACACAGCCGACCCCTATATTATATTTATTAACCCCTAATCTGCCCCCCACAACGTCGCCTCCACCTACCTACAATTATTAACCCCTAATCTGCCGACCGGACCTCACCGCTACTATAATAAATGTATTAACCCCTAATCCTCCTCACTAACCCTATAATAAATAGTATTAACCCCTAATCTGCCCTCCCTAGCATCGCCGACACCTAACTTCAAGTATTAACCCCTAATCTGCCGACTGGACCTCACCGCTACTCTAATAAATTTTTTAACCCCTAAAGCTAAGTCTAACCCTAACCCTAACACCCCCCTAAGTTAAATATAATTTAAATCTAACGAAATAAATTTTTCCTAAATAAATTATTCCTATTTAAAGCTAAATACTTACCTGTAAAATAAACCCTAATGTAGCTACAATATAAATTATAATTATATTGTAGCTATTTTAGGATTTATATTTATTTTACAGGCAACTTTGTATTTATTTTAACCAGGTACAATAGCTATTAAATAGTTAAGAACTATTTAATAGCTACCTAGTTAAAATAATTACAAAATTACCTGTAAAATAAATCCTAACCTAAGTTACAATTAAACCTAACACTACACTAGCAATACATTAAATAAATAAAATACCTACAATTATCTACAATTAAACCTAACACTACACTATCAATAAATAAATTAAATAAAATACCTACAATTAAATCTAACACTACACTATCAATAAATTAATTACATGAAATACCTACAATTAAATACAATTAAATAAACTAACTAAAGTACAAAAAATAAAAAAAGCTGTTACAAAAAATAAAAAAATTAATTACAAACATAATAAAAATATTACAACAATTTTAAGCTAATTACACCTACTCTAAGCCCCCTAATAAAATAACAAAGCCCCCCAAAATAAAAAAATGCCCTACCCTATTCTAAAATTAAAATAGAAAAGCTCTTTTACCTTACCAGCCCTTAAAAGGGCCTTTTGCGGAGCATACCCCAAAGAATTCAGCTCTTTTGCCTGTAAAAAAAAACATACAATACCCCCCCCCCCAACATTACAACCCACCACCCACATACCCCTAATCTAACCCAAACCCCCCTTAAATAAACCTAACACTAAGCTTCTGAAGATCTTCCTACCTTGTCTTCACCATGCCAGGTATCACCGATCGCTCCAGGCTCCGAAGTCTTCATCCAAGCCCAAGCGGGGGCTGACGATCTATCATCCGGCTGAAGTCTTCTATCAAGCGGCTGAAGAGGTCCAGAAGAGGCTCCAAAGTCTTCATCCTATCCGGGCAGAAGAGTAGATCCGGACCGGCAACCATCTTCTTCCAAGCGGTGACAAGCGGCTCCATGTTGAAGACCTCCGGTGCGGATCCATCCTCTTCTTGCGACGTCCTAAGTCCGAATGAAGGTTCCTTTAAATGACGTCATCCAAGATGGCGTCCCTCGAATTCCGATTGGCTGATAGGATTCTATCAGCCAATCGGAATTAAGGTAGGAAAAATCTGATTGGCTGATGGAATCAGCCAATCAGATTCAAGTTCAATCCGATTGGCTGATCCAATCAGCCAATCAGATTGAGTTTGCATTCTATTGGCTGATCGGAACAGCCAATAGAATGCGAGCTCAATCTGATTGGCTGATTCAATCAGCCAATCAGATTTTCCCTACCTTAATTCCGATTGGCTGATAGAATCCTATCAGCCAATCGGAATTCGAGGGACGCCATCTTGGATGACGTCATTTAAAGGAACCTTCATTCGGACTTAGGACGTTGCAAGAAGAGGATAGATCCGCGCCGGAGGTCTTCAACATGGAGCCGCTTGTCACCGCTTGGAAGAAGATGGTTGCCGGTCCGGATCTACTCTTCTGCCCAGATAGCATGAAGACTTTGGAGCCTCTTCTGGACCTCTTCAGCCGCCGCTTGATAGAAGACTTCAGCCGGATGATGGATCTCCAGCCCCTGCTTGGGCTTGGATGAAGATTTCGGAGCCTGGAGCGATCGGTGATACCTGGCATGGTGAAGACAAGGTAGGAAGATCTTCAGGGGCTTAGTGTTAGGTTTATTTAAGGGGGGTTTGGGTTAGATTAGGGGTATGTGGGTGGTGGGTTGTAATGTTGGGGGGGTATTGTATGTTTTTTTTACAGGCAAAAGAGCTGAATTCTTTGGGGCATGCCCCGCAAAAGGCCCTTTTAAGGGCTGGTAAGGTAAAAGAGCTTTTCTATTTTAATTTTAGAATAGGGTAGGGCATTTTTTTATTTTGGGGGGCTTTGTTATTTTATTAGGGGGCTTAGAGTAGGTGTAATTAGCTTAAAATTGTTGTAATATTTTTATTATGTTTGTAATTAATTTTTTTATTTTTTGTAACTTAGCTTTTTTTATTTTTTGTACTTTAGTTAGTTTATTTAATTGTATTTATTTGTAGGTATTTTATTTAATTTATTTATTGATAGTGTAGTGTTAGGTTTAATTGTAGATAATTGTAGGTATTTTATTTAATTAATTTATTGCTAGTGTAGTGTTAGGTTTAATTGTAACTTAGGTTAGGATTTATTTTACAGGTAATTTTGTAATTATTTTAACTAGGTAGCTATTAAATAGTTCTTAACTATTTAATAGCTATTGTACCTGGTTAAAATAAATACAAAGTTGCCTGTAAAATAAATATAAACCCTAAAATAGCTACAATATAATTATAATTTATATTGTAGCTACATTAGGGTTTATTTTACAGGTAAGTATTTAGCTTTAAATAGGAATAATTTATTTAATAAGAGTTAATTTATTTCGTTAGATTTAAATTATATTTAATTTAGGGGGGTGTTAGTGTTAGGGTTAGACTTAGCTTTAGGGGTTAATAAATTTATTAGAGTAGCGGTGAGGTCCGGTCGGCAGATTAGGGGTTAATACTTGAAGTTAGGTGTCGGCGATGTTAGGGAGGGCAGATTAGGGGTTAATACTATTTATTATAGGGTTATTGAGGCGGGAGTGAGGCGGATTAGGGGTTAATACATTTATTATAGTGGCGGTGAGGTCCGGTCGGCAGATTAGGGGTTAATAATTGTAGGTAGGTGGAGGCGACGTTGGGGGCGGCAGATTAGGGGTTAATAAATATAATATAGGGGTCGGCGGTGTTAGGGGCAGCAGATTAGGGGTATATAGGGATAACGTAGGTGGCGGCGGTGTTCGGTCGGCAGATTAGGGGTTAAAAAATTTTAATAGAGTGGCGGCGATGTGGGGGGACCTCGGTTTAGGGGTACATAGGTAGTTTATGGGTGTTAATGTACTTTAGAGCACAGTAGTTAAGAGCTTTATGAACCGGCGTTAGCCCAGAAGGCTCTTACCCTCTAAATACCGGCGTTAGAAAGATCCCATTGAAAAGATAGGATACGCAATTGACGTAAGGGGATCTGCGGTATGGAAAAGTCGCGGCTGGAAAGTGAGCGTTAGACCCTTTCCTGACTGACTCCAAATACCAGCGGGCAGTAAAAACCAGCGTTAGGAGCCTCTAACGCTGGTTTTGACGGCTACCGCCCAACTCTAAATCTAGGCGACTGTCTTGCTGTATTTTGGGGCTATTGTGGAACTTTTATGCTTTTGTATTTTGGGCATCTATTTGACTACTAGCTTAAACTGCTTTTGTACATTTCCTTGGTAACTTGTACTTTTATTTGATTCTAGAAACTCAGGTATTTCCTGTTTGACTATTTGTATCTGTATGTGTCTTGTTTTTTTCTTATTATATTTCCTTTCCCTGTTAATCTGGATTTCCTATTTGTGTCTCTTGTTTTGACTAGGTTTTCCTTAAGATTTTCACCTAAACTGATCATTTACATTTGGATTTTGACTCTTGGCTTGGCTGGATTTTTCTTGAGGCATTACCCTGATAATTTGAATTAATATTGTAATTGCTTGATCTGTTTTGACATTGACTGTTTGACAATGTATCCTCTACTATCCTTTCTGCTATTTGTTATTTTCCTACCTATTCAGACCCTGTTTTGTTACCCAGCTTTGCTGCATCTAAGTTCTAGTGTTTCCTGTTGTCTTATGTGCAATAGATGTTCCCCATTTCATGAAAGCATCATGCCTGGAGCAGTATTACATTTGTCTGAATTATGTGACCAAACTTACTTGAAGGTAGTTCGTTATGCACTAAGTCTATACACTATGAGGCCCATTTATCAAGCTCCGAATGGAGCTTGAGGGCCCGTGTTTCTGGCGAGTCTTCACACTCGCCAGAAACAGCAGTTATGAAGCAGCGGTCTAAAGACCGCTGCTCCATAACCCTGTCCGCCTGCTCTGAGCAGGCGGATAGGAATCGCTACAATTCAACCCGATCGAGTACGATCAGGTTGATTAACACCTCCCTGCTGGCGGCCCTTTGGCCACGAGTCTGCAGGGTCGGCGTTGCACCAGCAGCTCTTGTGAGCTGCTGGTGCAGTGCTGAATACGGAGAGCGTATTGCTCTCCGAATTTAGCAATGTCTGTCGGACCTGATCCGCACTGTCGGATCAGGTCCGACAGACATTTGATAATTCAGCCTCTATCTCTTAGTTTGTCTTTCAATATTAATGTCTTTCTTTTGCATTATAGGTTACTGATTTAAGCAATTTTAAGAGATAGTTCAGTTTCCAAATTTGGTCTTATCACTCTTACCCTTGTCTCTTACTTTTCTATTGTGTATTTAAACTTGCAGTATTTTAGTAAGAGTATTTTGCTAAAGGCGACATTTCAGCCATTGATTCCAGCTACCTGACATTTACAAAATGACAGCATTTTCACCTGACGCATGCCTGGCCAGCAAAGCGGTTTGCTATTTGATTGGTTAGGGTATTTTACTATGGGGAGGTTGCAGTGGAGTAGTTGGATTAAAGGGACAGTCTAGTCCAAAATAAACTTTCATGATTCAGATAGGGCATGCTATTTTAAACAACTTTACAATTTACATTTATCACCAATTTTGCTTTTTTTCTCTTGGTATTCTTAGTTAAAAGCTAAACCTAGGAGGTTCATATGCTAATTACTCATTTTGACAGTTTTTCACCACTAGAGGGTGTTAGTTTATCTGTGTCATATAGAGAATACTGTGCTCACGCACTGATTGGCTAAAATGCAAGTCTGTCAAAATAACTGAAATAAAGCGACAGTTTGCAGAGCCTTAGATACAAGATAATCACAGAGGTAAAAAGTGTATTACTATAACTGTGTTGGTTATGCAAAACTAGGGACTGGGTAATAAAGGAATTATCTATCTTTTAAAACAATACAAATTCTGGTGTAGAATGTCCCTTTAATGAGGGTTATTTAGAGTGTCCCTTGAGTGTAAGGGGCTGTTTCAATTGGAGATTGTGTAGGGAGGGTCCTTGTGGGCTAGGATTAGTTTAGGAATATTTATAGTTTCTGAATATTTAGGCCTTCCCAAGCCTAAGTGAAATTTGGTAGGAGGTACATTTGCCATATAGCCTATTAGCTTAGATAAAGTGTGCCTTGCTCTATCACCCTTTAATCCCTAGTTTTAGTCCTAAATTTTACTGAAAGCTGTTGTTAATATGGATATATTGGCTTAATCAAGACAAGTTTGACATGAGAGAAATCAGTGTTTAATTTGTTAACTTTTTAAGATGTACTTATGTAGAAATGCAACTGACAAAAGCCTAGATACAATGCTCAACACTACCTGTTTACTTGCACAACAGCAGGTGCTTCAAGTATCATATTGTCAGGGAGCACACCTGGAGCTCTAAATATGGTAGTGCAAGCCAGGTAGTGGTAACCAGTGGCAGGTGGCAACTTCATATACTTTGCATTGTAATGAAGCTATCAGATGGCTGTTCTTTTTGTCTTGGGGATAGACTTTTTTTTCCTTACATGTGCCATTAGTACTCACACAACCCTTTTTTTAAGGTGTATGAGACCTAAATAAAATAAAAATACCATTACATTTACAATAACTCTTGTACCTGCACTACAGGGCTTCCCTCACTCCAAAAGCCCCTAACTGTTACACCCTTGAGCCTTTAAGCTCAAAAACCCTTAACAGTAATTAACCCCCCCTCAACTTATACAGTATGCACGGACCCCCAAACAATAATCCTCTTAACTGCCTGGACCGCCCACCACAATTAACCCAACAACTGGAACCCCAGTTAACACCCTAACATTTTGTAACCCCCACCACAATTAACATCCCCAGTGTATATCAGTCATTGATACTGGACTCCCCTAGAAAACTTATTCCTCTTTAAACTATTTATGACCCCCTTTAAAGTATCCCTCTCACCTCAACGGAATCCTCCATACCAAAACACCCCATCCACCCACACCGCCATATATAAACAAATGTAAAAAAGATATCAATCAAAAATGAAATGTAATATTTTAAGTTAACAAAATACTCTTATAATTAAAATTTAAAAAAATAAAAGCACGTAACCCTTTAACAGGAATAGGGTCCGCACACAATTAGGGATCGGCGAATGTGTTTATATTCAAATTTGAATGTTAGAACAAATGTTATTGTAGAAGTTCGATTGACATAATAGAATGTTGATAAGAACGAAAAATTTTATTTACAGTTTTCAAATGTGTTATTCAAATTCGAATGTCACATTTATTAAAACAAAGTTGTCGACTAGAAATACTATTTCGAATTCGAATGTCACATTCAAATTCGAATGTCACATGTAGCATTCAAATTCGAATATTACATTTATTTTTTTTTTTTTTATTTTTTTTTTAATATTTTTTATTGAGGGTAAAAGAGTTACAAATATACAGTTTGCTTGATTACACAGAGTAATATATAAAGTCAGGAAACTAGAAAAAAAAATTGAAAAAAAAGAGACACATCCTCTTGCACCTGACTACTACTGGAAATACAAACATCTCTTGGTTCAATATACATATACATAAATTTGGAGAGCAAACTGAAAAGCTACCCTCTAATTTTGTCCCTCATAAACAATAGAGGCCACTTTTGGACCTCAAATAATGCAACTCACTAAACTGAGGGTTTTTGTATACGGTCGATAGACCGCTCTTGGGTCTATAATGGACAAACGCACCTCCTATGCCTGCCAGGGCCTCAGAATTGCCCAGAAAACTATAGAAACAGAGGAGGGCAAATGATCAATTATGAACATTAGTAGGTTAGACAACTTATACAGAAGTAAAAATGTTTAATATAATCAACATCTAATGGAGAACATTTGTCAGGAGGGGTACCATATCAGGATAACTGAAACTTGAACCAACTGCACCTAAGTTATCAGCTAGGCTGTATATGTGGTACCACCCCAGGACTGAAAAATATATTTGGATAGCTAACATTGAGACTTAGTAATAGGGGGCAGTGAAGTTACCAGGACCTCCCCTAGGCTCCTAAAATATATTAGTTAGAAGAAAAGTGGCATGGGGGGAGGGGGGATCAATCATAAACAAGTGAGAAATATAGCCCCTCTAGATTACAATTGGAAGTTACGAACAAGACTCTAAGGCCTACATTAGAAGTTTAGGAATTCTAAATATTGACTTAAAGGGAGGGGAAATAAACTAGATAGAGATAGGGGGTAAATGCTGGGGGGTACAACAATAGGGTGGAATAATTAATCTCCCACTGTACTCTTGTAGGTTATTATAGGACTCCCCAGGGCCTCAAATTATACACACCTCCAAAATTGTCAAACATATAGTACCAAAAGTGTTAAAGTGGCTTGATCTCCAAAGCTTAGTTCTTAAGTTTAGAAGCCACTATCAGATGGCAAAGCATATAGAAATGACTCTAAGGGAAATATTGCTATTTTAAGCTTTCACAGACCCCTTATGGGCCTCTAGGCATTATACATGAGAACCTTGCAATATTAAAACAACTCAGTGAGAAATGCAAGTTCCCACCCACAACTGGACCTCAATTAGTACTCCAAAGCTGCTTAACATAATACACATGCAGAGAACAAATATACCATTAAAATATGACATTGAGTGACGCAGGCAACCTGTACGCAGCTTATAACAATCTCTGATTATCCTCTTATGTACAGTCAATGCAATTTCAATTATTCCAGGATTATAAGAAACCTAGGCTACCTGCTTATCTATTACACCAATATATCAAGAAACTGTGGGGTACAAGAATTCAGCAGGGTAACTTATGTAGTTTCGGTCTGCAATGTAATTAATGCAAAGAAAAAGATGCATCATTATAGTGTGTGGGGCTAAACCTTATTAACCAAAGGCCAATAACTATTGGCCCAGGGGGGATTCCCATTGTTGTATAGGGGTTAATGTTATATTAAAGCTAAGGATTGGTACTGAAACAACAATAGCACAGCAATTTATCAACATAACAACACAGCCAATAATCACGAAACAGCAAGTTCTAGTTGTGAAGGTATAGGCATGCAAACAGACCAGCAATAATATGTAAAGCAAAACAATATTGTTCACAAAAATGCATAGCACACTGATAAATATCTGTAATTTACAGCATTACGCTGCTCTAAATATATAATTCCCAAATTAAACAACCTTGAATGTGATTAATGAACCAAACACTTAACTTAGGGACTATTACTGACAAGTCCTCATTAATACTGTTCATAGGGAAAACATCAAGAAGGTCTAGTCCCGAAATCCACATGGTCTCAGACAATGATCTTCATAAATGTAGATTCTTCGGCTACAACTAAAATAAAATTATTCAATAAATCCTAGAGCTGGGCTTTAAATAGTAGCACATTTAAAAGGCAAGATGGTATTGTGGGCACTTAGTAACCTCTGCTGTAGTAAGAATGTCACCCCACTCCAGCTTTTATGTTCATCCTATAGAGCCTAAATCCTTCACGCTGCATGGACATCAAAAGAAGGTTAGTATCCATAGGCAGACCCCATGTGCAGTACCATTCTAGGCCCCAGGCTATGGAAATCTCCAAGGCGGTGCGGCAATAGAAGACCGACAGTGATCCACACACCTCAGCAGTGCCGCATTCACGGAGACCGGTCACTCTCACATCTGCTCTTGGCCCCACGGGAACAAACAAGAAACACCTCCAGGTGCCACAATCTGCCTGACTCACCAACTTGCCTACACCGGAGGAGAGCCCCCCAGTCTCACAGGTATCTCTCACAGGGGCCAGCTCATTGCGATCCAGCAGGGTCAGTACTTCACAACCCCAGGTAAGACCTCCTGCACTTCCATCCTGCCGTTGCACACTCACAGGGAGATCAGGCCCAATGCAAAAGTCCCCAGTGCTTATCTGCATAACTCCAGGCTTCTCACCAACAGCCATCTCTCCCTTCTCACCATTTAGTACACTTTTTCTTGTTACGCGCGCTGCTTCAATCCTTGTGAGCAGCGCGTCAAATCTATTGAGGATCCGTTGCTCATATTCAGCCAGTAGGGTCTGTAATGTGGCGCAGATGCCTTCCTCCATAGTGAAAGAGAAGTTTGCGGCCCACTGTGTCTTCAAAGATAGCGATACTCCAAAATAATCGCCTTATTCATTGAAGCCAGAAGTTCTGTATGAGACCCTTCAGGTTTCTAACAATAGTTCAGTATCCAAAGACTGTTCCACAGAGGAAAAACTAAATAAAATTGAAATAAATGCAGGAGCCTCCTAGATGCACGTCTTAGTTCTTTGGCTGCTGGCTCCGCCCCCCATATTACATTTATTAAACACAGTTGTAGACTAGAAATACTATTTCGAATTCGAATGTTATATTCAAATTTGAATGTCACATGTAGCATTCGAATTCGAATATTACATTTATTAAACACAGTTGTAGACTAGAAATACTATTTCGAATTCGAATGTTATATTCAAATTTGAATGTCACATGTAGCATTCGCATTCGAATATTACATTTATTAAACACAGTTGTAGACTAGAAATACTTTTTTGAATTTGAATATTACATTTATTAAACACAGTTAATACTATTTCGAATTCGAATGTTATATTCGAATTTGAATGTCACATGTAGCATTCGAATTCGAATATTACATTTATTAAACACAGTTGTAGACTAGAAATACTATTTCGAATTCGAATGTTATATTCAAATTTGAATGTCACATGTAGCATTCGAATTCGAATATTACATTTATTAAACACAGTTGTAGACTAGAAATACTATTTTGAATTTGAATGTTACATTCAAATTCGAATGTAGCATTCGAATTTGAATATTACATTTATTAAACACAGTTAATACTATTTCGAATTCGAATGTTATATTCGAATTTGAATGTCACATTCAAATTTGAATATTACATATCTAAATTGAATGAATACATAGCTAAGCATTCTATTATTCAAACTAATATTTTCGAACATTATTGAAATATTCAAAAACGAAGGCATTACAATAAGGGTATTTCATCAGATCTGCTGCTCTGTGACAGTATATAACAGCCTCATGTTATTAAAATTGTATCATTGTGTCACATTATGTGAAAGTGACTAAAGACTTTTTACTAGAGCACAAAGCTTCTAAACATGCATCATTACTTTGTAGAAAATTAGCAATCTTAGGCCTAGATTACAAGAGTGTGCTATCAATATTGCAGGCCCGTGCTAAGATTATTGAGCAGTCTGGTAACACAAAATTACCAGAGAATTTTAGCACAGCCAATATCCATTTAGTGTGCCCTATATTTGCAATGGCTAGCGTGGTTGTGTTAAATATCACTCATATTACAAGTTATAACTTGTGTTGTGCAACACATAACAGTGCTAAAAATATAGGGTGACAATGTGAACATCATTTTTTGTTTTTAGAATATAAATATTTTAAATACCATTATTCTTCACTCAGAAGAAAATGATAAATATATATATATATATATATGAAATGAAAATAACATTTTGTTCTGAGGGAAGAACAATGCTATTTAAAGTATTTCTAAGGCTTTAGTGCATCTTCGGCTATAGTGTACTTGACTTAGCTCAACTCTGGGTTAGCGTGCGATCAGACGCCAGAACAGGACCATAGAAGTGTGGAGAGGGAGTTAGCACGGCTGCTCTATCCGCCTTCCAGATATTACCGTGCCTGAAGAGAAAAAAGTGTTACTTTAATTTTTTATTTAAAAAGACATTAAACTGCTGAGGACAACTACAGTAGCAGGTAATGTTACTAATCGTCCTGTACCTGCAGCTCTCTTTAAAGCCGTTCTCTTATTTTAGCTCATTACAGAATCCAGTTGGTAAAGCTCTGCATTTTATACTGGGCTCTGCCATCTTGTAGCTAGTGTATTCTTACATCATGTGATAGGAGCAGTGCAATTTCACAGATCTACTTTTTGACAGCTGTACCTTTCACTTCAGTTTAGCTCGCACAATAAAGAGTAGAGGTGTTACATTTTTGCAGTTTTCTGTACAGTTTAAAAGTTAAATAACAAATATAAGCTTCAAGATCGCAGCACCCAGTGTGAAGATTTGGAGCTTCATTAACTGATACTTGTAAGGGGTTAAAATAACAAAATTTGCTTACCTGATAAATTTCTTTCTTTCCAGATATGAAGAGTCCACAACGTCATTCAATTACTAGTGGAATATCACTCCTGGCCAGCAGGAAGAGGCAAAGAGCACCACAGCAAAGCTGTTAAGTGTCACTCCTCTACCCATAATCCCCAGTCATTGGACTGATGGGAAATGGAAAAGAAATAACACAAAGAACTAGAGGTGCCTGAGGTTTAGTCAAAAATAGCTGTCTTAATAAAGGGTGGGGTCGTAGACTCTCCATATCCGTAAATAAATAAATTTATCATCAGGTAAGCATACATTTTGTTTGCTTTCCTAAGATATGGAGAGTCCACAACGTCATTCAATTACTAGTGGGAACCAATCCCCAAGCTAGAGTACACTGAATGAACAGGGAGGGAGAACAAGACAGGCAGACCTAAACAGAAGGCATCACCGCTTGAAGAACTTTTCTCCCAAAAGAGGCCTCAGCCGAGGCAAAAGTATCAAATTTGGAAAATTTGGAAAAAAGGATGCACAGAGGACCAAGTTGCAGCCTTGCAAATCTGTTCCAGAAAAGCTTAATTTTTGAAAGCACAAGTAGAGGAGACAGCCCTAGTGGAATGAGATGTAATTATCTCAGGAGGCTGCTGTCCATCAGTCTCATAAGCAAAACGGATCATACTTCTCAACCAGAGGGAAAGAGAAGTAGAAGTAGCCTTCTGACCCTTACGATTTCCTGAGAAACAAACAAACAGGGCAGAAGACTGGCGAAAATCCTTAGTCGACTAGGTAGAATTTTAGAGCACTCACAACATCCAAGTTGTGCAACAGACATTTTTTATAAGAAGAAGGATTGGGACAGAGAGAAGGAACAACAATTTACTGATTAATATTTCTATCCGAAACCACTTTAGGAAGAAATCCCAATTTAGTACGAAGAACCGCCTTATCCGCATGAAAGATAAGGTAAGGCGAATCACTCTGCAAAGCCAAGAGTTCCAAAACTCTCTGAGCAGAAGAAATCTCAATAAGAAACAAAACCTTCCAAGATAGCAACTTAATATCTATGGAATGCATTTGCTCAAACGTGGAATGCATTGGCTCAAACGGAGCCTGCTGCAAAACTTTAAGAACAAGATTAAGGCTCCAAGGAGGAGCAACAGGTTTAAACACAGGCCTGATTCTGACCAGGGCCTGACAAAAAGATTGAACATCTGGCACATCCGCCAGACGCTTGTGCAACAAAATAGATAATTCAGAAATCTGACCTTTCAGAGATCTGACTGACAACCCTTTATCTAGACCTTCCTGGAGAAAAGAAAAAATTCTAGGTATCCTGACCCTGCTACAAGAGTAGCCCTTAGATTCACACCAATAAAGGTATTTATGCCATACCTAATGGTAAATTTTTCAAGTAACAGGCTTGCGAGCCTGGATCATAGTCTCAATGACCGTGTCTCAATCCACGCTTAGACAGAACTAAGTGTTCAATCTCCAAGCAGTCAGCTTCAGAGAAACAAGATATGGATGGAGGAATGGACCCTGAGTTAGAAGGTCCTTCCTCAGAGGAAACCTCCAAGGTGGCCGAAAAAGCATCTTCACTAGGTCTGCATACCAGATCCTGCGAGGCCATGCAGGAGCTATTAGAATTACCAATGCTCTCTCTTGTTTGATACAAGCAATAACTCGTGGAAGGAGCGCAAACGGAGGAAACAGGTATGCTAGAACGAAATCCCAAGGAACCACCAGAACATCCATCAGAGCTGCCTGAGGATCTCTTGACATTGAAAGCTTGGCGTTCTGCTGAGACGCCATCAGATCCAACTCCGGCACCCCCCATTTGAGGGTTAACCTGGAGAACACCTCCAGATGGAGAGCCCACTCCCCGGGATGAATGTCTGTCTGCTCAGGAAATCCACTTCCCAGATGTCCACTCCAGGAATGTGGATGGCAGATAGACAACAATTGTGAGCTTCCGCCCACTAAATAATCCATGCCACCTACTTCATGGCTAAGGAACTTTGAGTACCTCCCTGGTGGTTGATGTAAGCCACTGAGGTGATGTTGTTGTCTGAAACCTGATAAACCGGGCTAAAGACAACTGAGGCCAAGCCATCGGAGCATTGTAAATCGCTCTCAACTCCAAGATGTTTATAGGCAGAGCAGACTCCTCCCGAGTCCATAGTCCCTGCACCTTTAACAAGTCCCAGACTGCTCCCCAGCCTTGCAGGCTGGCGTCCATGGTCGCAATCACCTAGAAAGGTCACCACGGGAGAGAGTCTCTTGTCGACTGGTCTAGATATATCCTCTGAGACAGATCTGAATGGTCTCCGTTCCATTGTCTGAGCATGCATAATTGCAGAGCTCTCAAATGGAATCAAGTAAAGGGAATGATGTCCATGGAAGCGACCATCAGACAAATTACCTCCATACATTGAGCCACTGATGGCCGAACAGTAGACTGAAGAGAGAGACAAGAGAAGAGAATTTTGGATTTTCTGACCTCCGTCAGAAAAATTTCCATAGATAGGGAATCTATTATGGTCCCTAAGAAAACCACCCTTGTAGCTGGAATTTTTTTAAAACTTCTAACATCTCTAGGGAACTTCTCATTCCCCCTTGATGGTTGATGTAAGCTACAGTCGTGATGTTGTCCAACTGAAATCTGATGTACCTCAGAGTTGCTAACTGAGGCCAAGCCTGAAGAGCCTTGAATATCGCTCTTAGTTCCAGAATATTTAATGGAAGGAGAGACTCCTCCTGAGTCCACGATCCCTGAGCCTTCAGGCAGTTCCAGACTGCACCCCAACCTAGAAGGCTGGCATCTGTCGTAACAATTGTCCAATCTGGCCTGCGAAAGGTCATACCTTTGGACAGATGGACCCGAGATAGCCACCAGAGAAGAGAATCCCTGGTCTCTTGGTCCAGATTCAGTTGAGGGGACAAATCTGTGTAATCCCCGCTCCACTGACTGAGCATGCATAGTTGCAGCGGTCTGAGATGTAAGCGTGCAAACGGCACTATGTCCATTGCCGCTACCATTAAGCCGATTACTTCCATACACTGAACCACCGAAGGGCGCGGAATGGAATGAAGAACCCGGCAGGAATTTAGAAGCTTTGATAACCTGGACTCTGATAGATTCTGTAGAAATGAAAATTCACCTGACGGAGTCCCTAGAAAGGAAACTCTTGTGAGTGGGGATAGAGAACTCTTTTCCTCGTTCACTTTCCACCCATGCGACCACAGAAATGCCAGTACTACGTCCGTATGAGACTTGGCAATTTGGAAGTTTGACGCCTGTATCAGGATGTCGTCTAAATAAGGGGCTACTGCTATGCCCCGCGGCCTTAGGACCGCCATAAGTGACCCTAGAACCTTTGAAAAGATTCTTAAGGCTGTAGCTAATCCCAAGGGAAGAGCTACAACTGGTAATGCCTGTCTTAAAAGGCAAACCTGAGATACGGATGATGATCTTTGTGTATCGGAATGTGAAGATAAGCATCCTTTAGATCCACTGTAGTCATATATTGACCCTCCTGGATCAGTGGTAGGATGGTACGAATAGTTTCCATCTTGAACGACGGAACTTTGAGGAATTTGTTTAAGATCTTTAGATCCAAAATTGGTCTGAAGGTTCCCTCTTTTTTGGGAACCACAAACAGATTTGAGTAAAAACCCTGTCCCTGTTCCTCCTTTGGAACTGGATGGATCACTCCCATAACTAGGAGGACTCTTACACAGTGTAAGAATGCCTCTCTCTTTATCTGGTGTGCAGATAATTGTGAAAGGTGAAATCTCCCTTTTGGGGGGGAAGCTTTGAAGTCCAGAAGATATCCCTGGGATATAATTTCCAACGCCCAGGGATCCTGAACATCTCTTGCCCACGCCTGGGCAAAGAGTGAAAGTCTGCCCCCTACTAGATCCGTTCCCGGATAGGGGGCCGTTCCTTCATGCTGTCTTAGAGGCAGCAGCAGGCTTTTTTACCTGCTTACCTTTTTTCCATGTCAGGTTTGGTCTCCAGACCGTCTTGGATTGAGCAAAAGTTCCCTCTTGTTTATTATTAGAGGAAGTTGATGCCGCACCTGCCTTGAAGTTTTGAAAGGCACGAAAATTAGACTGTTTGGCCCTAGAATTGGACCTGTCCTGAGGAAGGGCATGACCTTTTCCTCCAGTGATATCAGCAATAATCTCCTTCAACCAGGCCCGAATAGGGTCTGCCCCTTGAAGGGAATGTTAAGTAGCTTAGATTTTGAAGTCACGTCAGCTGACCATGATCTAAGCCATAGCGCTCTGCGTGCCTGTATAGCAAAACCAGAATTCTTAGCCGTTAGTTTAGTCAAATGAACAATGGCATCAGAATAAAAGAATTGGCTAGCTTAAGTGCTCTAAGTTTGCCAAGTATGTCATCCAATGGAGTCGCTACCTGTAAAGCCTCTTCCAGAGACTCAAACCAGTACGCCGCAGCAGCGGTGACAGGGGCAATGCATGCAAGGGGCTGTAGGATAAAACCTTGTTGAATAAATATTTTCTTAAGGTAACCTCTAATTTTTTATCCATTGGATCTAAAAAAAAAAGCACAACTGTCCTCGACAGGGATAGTAGTACGCTTTACTAGAGTAGAAACTGCTCCCTCCACCTTAGGGACTGTCTGCCATAAGTCCCATGTGGTGGCGTCTATTGGAAACATTTTTCTAAAAATAGGAGGGGAAGAGAACGGCACACCTGGTCTATCCCATTCCTTATTAATAATTTCTGTAAACCTTTTAGGTATTTGGAAAAACATCAGTACACACCGGCACTGCAAAGTATTTATCCAGTCTACACAATTTCTCTGGCACTGCAATGGTATCACAGTCATTTAGAGCAGCTAAAACCTCCCTAAGCAACACGCGGAGGTGTTCAAGCTTAAATTTAAATGTAGAAATATTAGAATCAGGTATCTTTCCTGAGTCATTAACATCACCCACTGACTGAAGCTCTCTTTCCTCAGCTTCTGCATATTGTGAGGCAGTATCAGACATGGTTCTTAAAGCGTCAGTATGCTCTGCATTTTGTCTCACCCCAGAGCTATCTCGCTTACCTCTAAGTTCAGGTAGTCTGGCTAATACCGCTGACAGTGTATTATCCATGACTGCCGCCATGTCTTGTAAAGTAAACGCTATGGGCGCCCTAGATGTACTTGCGGGAGTCAAAGGGTCTGACACGTGGGGAAAGTTAGTCGGCATAACTTCCCCCTCGTCAGATTCCTCTGGTGATACATGTTTTAAAGACAGAAAATGATCTTTATTGCATAAAATGAAATCAGTACATTTGGTACACATTCTAAGAGGGGGTTCCACCATGGCTTTTAAACATAATAAACAAGGAGTTTCTTCTATGTCAGACATGTTTATACAGAATAGCAATGAGACTAGCAAGCTTGGAAAACACTTTAAATCAAGTTAACAAGCAAATATAAAAAACGGTACTGTGCCTTTAAGAGAAACAAATTTTGTCAGAATTTGAAAAACAGTGAAAAAATGCAGTAAATTAAACGAAATGTTTACAGTGTGTATAATAGGCTAACAGAGCATTGCACCCACTTGCAAATGGATGATTAACCCCTTAGTTCAAAAAACGGATAAAAAAAACGAAATAGACGTTTTTTAACAGTCACAACCAACTGCCACAGTAAGCTGTGGCCCTACCTTCCCCAATAAATGACTTTGGAAAGCCTTTGGACCCTTTAGAGATGTCCTATAGCATTCAGAGGGCCTTTGAGGGAAGCTGGATGTCACAGTTTGTAATTTTAACTGCACCAACTGTAACTTTTATACTACAACAGTGGAAATTGTTTCTAGTCAAAATTTAAGCCAGCCATGTGGAAAAAACTAGGCCCCAATAAAGTTTTATCACCAAAGCATATATAAAAATGATTAAACATGCCAGCAAACGTTTTATATTGTAAATATCATAAGGGTATTACCCCTGGGAGTAAGCATGATACCAGTCGTTATTAAATCACTGTATTCAGGCTTAACTTACATTAATCCGGTATCAGCAGCATTTTCTAGTGTTTTCCATCTCTAGAAAAAATTATAACTGCACATACCTGATAGCAGAATAAACTGCACGCCATTCTCTCGCTGAAGTTACCTCATCTGTGTAATCCCCTCAGACATATGTGAGAATAGCAATGGATCTTAGTTACAACCTGCTAAGATCATAGAAACCTCAGGCAGATTCTTCTTCTATTTACTGCCTGAGATAAAATAGCACAACTCCGGTACTATTTAAAAATAACAAACTTTTGATTGAAGAAAATAAACTAGCTATATTTAACCACTCTCTCCTACAACGTCCTAGCTTGTTGAGAGTTGCAAGAGAATGACTGGCTATGACAGTTGGGGAGGAGCTATATTATAGCGCTGCTGTGGGTGTCCTCTTGCAACTTCCTGTTGGGAATGAGAATATCCCACAAGAAATGGATGATCCGTGAACTGGATTCACCTTACAAGAGAAATTTCCATAGATAGGGAATCTATTATGGTCCCTAAGAAAACCACCCTTGTAGCTGGAACAAGGGAACTCTTTTCCAGATTCACTTTCTAACCGTGGGAACGTAGAAAAGACAACAAGATCTCTGTATTAGAGTTTGCTTGTTGAAAATATAGAGCCTGTACGAATATGTCGTCCAGGTATGGTGCCACTGCAATTCCCGAGAACTGATCACTGCCAAGAGAGCCCCCAGAACCTTTGAGAAAATTCTGAAAGCTGTGGCAAGTCCAAACGGAAGAGCCACAAACTGAAAGTGTTTGTCTAAAAAGGTGAATCTCAGGAATTTGTGATGATCCCTGTGGATGGAAACATGAAGATATGCGCCCTTCAGATCTATGGTCGTCATGAACTGACCCTCTTGGACCAAAGAAGAAAGAAAAGTCCTCCAGCTAGTGAATAAATCCAAAGACCTTTATTGTTCAAACTAGGGTCCACAATAGCTACGTTTCGGGCAAACAATCAGCCCTTTTTCAGGCTTGACAAAACATGAATACAACAAAATTTAAATAGCCCTAATGGCGCCAAACAATTGTGGTGAAAATATGACAAGGTTGCCATCTAGTGGTAAAACACCATATTATACAAAATTGTAACAAAATATATTCAATAGGTTAAGTGAATACAATAGGAACATTCAGTGCATAATGTATCATGTATCAATTTCAAATACATGTCCCGTGAACCTTAAAACATTATATTTTAACTAATAATACACATTACTAAAAACATATATTCATCAATTAACCACAAGAATATCATTTGATCTCATAATAAGACCACAATTAATTCTTAATTTAAAAACATCCTATATATGAAAATTAGAAAAAATATTCCAATAAGCACATATATAAATTAGTCAAACAAAAAAATACTCAAAAAAATGTATATTAAATATATCATAAATGGAATTGGTCAGATAATATTAAACACAAAGAAATAGGTATGTCATACACAATAAATATCATTCCATGAAAACACATCTCATGAATTTACCAAAATCCTGTCCAGTTGCATTCCCTATTGAGTCCCTTGGCCCATAGGGTATTTAACTCATTAATCCAAAAAGTCTCCCGCTTATTAAGTATATTCTCCCTATCACCACCTCTTCTAGAAATATGTACCTGCTCAATCACCTGAAACTGTAGTTGACTAATACTGTGACCAGGCTTCAAAAAATAAGAAGCAACCGGAGCATCCATATCACTACATCTAATATTTGACTTGTGTTCAGAAATTCTTTCACGTGCCTCTCTAGTCGATTGCCCAATGTAAATTAAAGAGCACAGACATTTAATGGCATAAATAATATATCTTGATCTGCAAGTCAAATATTCATTAATCATATATTTTTTACCTGTATACGGATGACAAAAACTGTCACCTTTAATCATAGAATTACAATTGATGCATGATAAACATGGAAAACATCCTTTACATGTTTTTCCTGTAACAGTACTCTGAATACTTTTCATGCTGCCTATATCATCCTTAACCAGTTTATCTTTAATATTGGGGCTTCTTTTATATGCTGGCATTGGAGGTTCTCTAAAGGCACTAATTACTGGATGACAATGAAGTGCACCTCTTGGACCAAAGGAAGGATGGAACGAATGGTTTCCATTTTGAAGGATGGTACCCTGAGAAACTTGTTGAGGCACTTTAGGTCTAAAATGGGTCGAAAAGTTCCCTTTTTTTGGGAACCACAAACAGATTTGAATAGAATCCTAGACCCTGTTCCCTTACTGTAACTGTAACAATCACTCCCAGGGAGGAAAGGTCCTAAACGCAGTTCAAGAATGCCTCTCTTTTTACCTGGTCTGCAGATAATATTGAGAGTGGAATCTGCCCCTGGGAGGGAAAGTTTTGAATTCTATTTTGTAACCCCGAGATACTATGTCCACAGCCCAAGGATCTGGGACATCCTGTCTCCACGCTTGACAAAACAGGGAAAGTCTGCCCCCACTTGATCCGATCCCGGAGCAGGGGCCGACCCTTCATGCTGACTTGGACTCAGCTGAGGGTTTCTTTGATTGATTCCCTTTATTCCAAGACTGGTTGGGCTTCCAAGAAGACTTGGGCTGCTCCTGCTTGGAAGAGGGAGTGGAAAACTTTTGACATTTGAAGTTACGAAAGGAACGAAAATTACTTTAAAGTCCATTGAGTCTGTTCTTCTTGTCTTGCGGTAGAAAAGACCCTTTTCCACCCATAATATCAGAAATTATTTCTGCCAGACCAGGTCCGAACAAGGTCTTACCCTTGTAAGGAAGCGCCAGAAGCTTGGACTTAGAGGTAACATCAACTGACCAAGATTTTAGCCACAATGCCCTACGGGCTAGGACAGAGAAGCAAGACATCTCCCAGTCTAATAACTTGCATGTTAGCATCAGAAATAAAGGAATTTGCTAGTTTGAGAGCCTTAATCCTATCTTGGATCTCCTCCAACGCAGTCTCTACTAAAAATGATTCAGATAAGGCATTGCACCAATAAGATGCCGTACTTGCTACTGTGGCAATACTAACTGCAGGTAGCCATTGAAGACCTTAATGAACATACATCTTCTTCAAATAGGCTTCCAGCTTTTTTTTCCATGGGATCCTTAAAGGAGCAGTTATCCTCTATAGGGATCGTAGTTCTCTTAGCCAGAGTAGAAATAGCCCATTCTACTTTAGTTACTGTGCGCCAAGAATCTTTAATGGAGTCAGCAACAGGAAACATCTTTTTAAATACAGGAGACAGGGAGAAAGAAAGCCCTGGCTTCTCCCATTCCTGTAAAATAATCTCCGTCACACGGTCTGGGACAGGAAAAACTTCCACAGAGGAAAGAACATCATAGAATTTATTAAGTTTACTAGACTTCTTAGGGTTAACAAAGACAGAAGTATCGGGGTCGTCCAAAGTAGCAAATACCTCCTTTAACAGTACATGAAAGTGTCCAAGCTTAAATCTGAAGTTTACTTCTTCAGTATCAGATGAAGGAATAATCCTGTCCGAATCTGAGATTTCACCCTCAGAGGCTACCGAAGTATCCTCCTCATCAGACTTATGAGGGAGGGCACCCTGCCTAGCAGTAGTTTGAACAGAAACCTTACTATCTGAATGTCTAATTTTCCTCTTGCATTTTCCCAGCATAGGAAAAGCAGATAATGCAGCAGATACTGCAGAAGATACCTGTGCAGCAAAATCTGCAGGCAAATAAACTCTTCCAGGAGGCTGAGAGGAACTGCAGGGCACTGTATGTGACGCCATAGAGACTTGGGACGTTTGAGGAGAAAACTGTGGCATTGCCTGAACAGCATCATCCTGAGAGACATTGGGGCATATGTATCAAGCTCCGTATGGAGCTTGATGCCCCGTGTTTCTGGCGAGCCTGCAGGCTCGCCAGAAACAGCAGTTATGAAGCAGCGGTCACAAAGACTGCTGCTCCATAACCTGTCCACCTGCTCTGAGCAGGCGGACAGACATCGCTGGAAATCAACCCGATCGAGTACGATCGGGTTGATTGACACCCCCCTGCTGGCGGCCCATTAGCCGTGAGTCTGCAGGGGGCGGCATTGCACCAGCAGCTCTTGTGAGCTGCTGGTGCAATGCTGAATACGGCGAGCGTATTGCTCGCCGTATTCAGCGAAGTCTGGCGGACCTGATCCGCACTGTCGGATCAGGTCCGCCAGACTTTGATAACTTGGGGCCATTGGGTTCAGAGGGCAACAATGTATCTTTAAATTGAAATGTTCTAGCTAAGCATGCAGCACAGAATTGCATAGGCAAAGCAATTTGTGCCTCAAGGCATAACAAGCATTTGTCAAAAGACACAGAGTCTTGGTCCATGTCTAAAATACTAAATAAAATTCCCCAAATTGTAGACATTTTTTCAATACACTGTCACTTTAAGAATTTTTAATACTCAACGTTATGCAAACATTCTTTAAAATAATTAACCAATCAGGCCCCCTACATCTCAGACAGGCTGAGGTGCCTTATCGTAACACTTATACACAATTTGGCTGCCAGAAGTCTCTTAAACGATCATATAGTAGATCGACACTGAAGAGACTGAAATTCAGTGACGCCGCTTTTTTCCGTGAATATCCGACAGCAGAGAGGTCACATGACTGGCAGAGAGAGGAAACTATGCAGCAAATAAAAGGTGCCTACAACGACGGAGCTTAATTTACACAAACGCTCAAGCAGTCTGTCAGTTAGCCTGTTCTAGCTAAGCAAGCAAAGAAAACCAACTGCCAAATTTTAAGTTTATACATAAATCCCTGTATCAAACATAAGCCCACACACATACTAATAAAGTATTTCAGCAAAATTAGCCCAAAGAGGAAAAATGTCCCAATAAAGGGAAGATTAACCCCTAGGGGCATATTTATCAAGCTCTGTATGGAATACAATCAGGTTGATTGACACCCCCTGCAGGGGGCAGCATTGCACCAGCAGTTCACAAGAACTACTGGTGCAATGATAAATTCTGATAGAGTATGCTGTCTGCAATAATCGATGTGCAGCGGACATGATACGCTACTTTGTATTATGTCCGCTCGCACATTTATAAATATGCCCTCTAATCTCAACATACATAATGCACCTGCCCACTGCCAAAGAAATTCCTGTATTAAGGATTTGAAAAATGTCACCAAGTGCAAGTCTCCAAGACCTAGAAGACAAAAGCAATTACCTGCAGTCTAGCTGTCCTGCAGGAAGACAGCTCACAAGGCGTGAAAGGACACATGCTCTTACAGAGACCTGTAGAAAAAGAAAGAACAGAGTTACCAACTCTGGCTTTCTGTACCATGGGCAGCAATGTGTTAGGAAACAAAGCAAGGACTACCTCACAACTTGCTAACTGCTTAAAAGCCACCACTACTCTACTAAAGAGATTGACGAGGACTCAACCTAAATCCTTGCTTGCAGGGAAAAGTACCTGAAAAAGGAATTAATTTTTTCAGACACCAAACTTCACCTCCTCCATTGACAGATGCAAAGAGAATGAATGGGGATTATGGGTAGGGGAGTGACACTTATCAGCTTTGCTGTGGTGCTCTTTGCCTCCTCCTGCTGGCCAGGAGTGAAATTCCACTAGTAATTGAATGAGGTTGTGGACTCTCCATATCTTAGGAAAGAAAAGAGAATTACTTTGAAGACAGCTGCAGGCGCAGGAGGAAAAACAGTAGCATGGTGAGTAGTGACCATTCAGTTTAATGTCCCTTTAACTTGAACAGTGTTAGCGCTCAATAGTGCTAATATTTTTGCGCTCCACTTGTTATCTAGGCCTTAATGCATTCAAATTGCCTTCATGCATATTTTAGTTGTCGCATTTTGCAATGTTGCAAGCAACGGTTTTCAGCACATTGCAGAATATGTTGATTTTACATTTCTTTAAGAAGTTATAGAATAAGTTACTAAAGGACTTGCCAAATTAAGGTAGTCAATGTTCTATAAATTATAGCTGTGAATCCTGATGCGTCCTTCTACCTATATCCCTAAATAAAAACAATATTTGGATCCTAAAAAAAATTAATGGATGCCCCTTAATATTATGGGCAAGAGCAAAGGTTTTAATTAAATTTGTAAGCTTAAGGCTTGAAGTTTTCATGCTGACGCAAACTGCCTTCTACATTTGAACTAAAAAACGATGTTTCCTTTGTTTCCAGTTGCCACCTTCAAGTTGTATCAGCGAGCTAAGCATGTGTACACTGAGGCTGCCAGAGTGCTTTACTTTAAGACCATTTGTGATGAGGCACCTGCCAATGCTGTCCAGTTGCTAGGAGACCTCATGAACCAGAGCCACGCGAGCTGCAGAGACCTGTACGAATGCAGCTGCCCTGAACTCGATCAGCTGGTGGACATCTGTCTGTAAGTTTTGACAGCATAAGGAGAAAAAAGACTTTTGGCTTCTTTTATGGTAAAATGATGATAAAATGACACTAGTTACCACCATATCCACCCTTTTGGCACCAGTTAGACTGCAGTTAAGTAAATTAATTAACTCTAAGTGTACACTATGGCTGCAGATATATTCTCACCTGGCAAAGAATGGGATTATTATTATTATTATTATACTTTATTTATGAAGTGCCAACATATTCCGCAGCGCTGTCCATGGATACAATTCATTTAAATAAAATAAAAGACTTGTAAGAGACAGGACAAAATTTACAAACACATACAGAAGGGATTGAGGGCCCTATTCCCGTGGGAACTTACAATCTAGAAGGGTAGGGTGTTGAGAAACAGGAGGTGAGGACTGCAAGATTGAGAAAGATGTTAATACAGAGTTAGATGAGAGAAATGTTAGGTAAGTGAAATTAATTTATTATTGAGTTGGGTGGTAGGCTTCCCTGAACAGAAAAGTCTTCAGGGAACATTTAAAGGAAGACAGATTAGGGCAAAGCCTGACAGCACAAGGGAGAGTGTTCCAGAGGGTAGGTGCTGCACGACAGAAGTCCTGCAGTCTAGCATGAGAGGAGGTAATAGTTGTGGATGCAAGGAGCAGGTCATTGTTGGATCTTACTGGACGGGCTGGAGTATACTTGTGTATTAGAGAGGATAGGTAGAGGGGAGCGGTGTTGGTGAGAGCTTTGTATGTAAGGGTGAGAATTTTGAATTTAATTCTGCTGTGAATGGGGAGCTAATGAAGGGACTCGCAGAGAGGAGCAGCAGATACAGATCGACGGGAAAGGTGGATCAGCCTGGCAGAAGCATTTAGGATGGATTGAAGGTGGGAGAGGCGGAAAAGATTAGGTTATTGCAGTAGTCAAGTCGGGAGACAACAAGGGAGTGGATTATTTGCTTTGTGGTGTCAGCGCTCAGAAAAGGACGAATTTTGGAAATATTACGTAGATGGTTGTGGCAGGATGTAGAAAGCGATTGGATATGGGGGACAAAGGATATATTTGAGTCAAGTGTGACTCCGAGGCAGCGGACTTGGGGCGATGGGGAAATGGGGATTCCGTCAACAGGGATAGAGAAGTCAGAAGTCGGTGTAGAGCTTGAGGGGGGGATAAGAAGGAGCTCAGTTTTGGACATGTTAATCTTTAGGTGGTGAGAGGCCATCCAGGAAGAAATACCAGATAAGCAGTCACTGACATGAGAAAGGACAGAGGGAGAGAGAGCAGGGGTGGAGAAGTAGATCTGGGTGTCATCAGCATAGAGGTGATATTTGAAGACATATCTGTTGATAAGTTTACCCAGCGAAGAAGTATAGATGTAGAAGAGTAGAGGACCCAGAACAGATCCTTGAGGTACTCCAACAGACAGAGGCATAGGAGAGGAGGATTTGCCGGCAAATGACACAGAAAGAGACCTGTGAGAAAGATAGGAGTGAATCCAGTAAAGAGCAGTGTCACAGAGGCCAAAAGAGCTAAGGGTCTGTAGGAGGAGGGGGTGGTCAACTGTGTCAAAGGCAGCTGAGAGGTTGAGTAAGATGAATATAGAGGAGTGGCCAATATTCTTTGCAGAGAGATGATCGTTTGTAACCTTGGTAAGGGCAGTCTCAGTTTTTTGAGTATGGGAGTGACTTTTGCGTGTTTGAATGAAGATGGGAATGAGCCGGTAGAGAGAGATAGGTTGAAGATGTGGGTAAGAGCAGGAGTGAGGGTGGAAGGTAGGGAGGGTATTAGATGGGAAGGGATAGGGTCGAGTGGGCAGGTAGTGAGGCGTGAGGAAGATAGTAAGGAAGAAACTTCATTCTCAGTGGCTGGATGGAAGATACAGAGGGTGGCAGAGGGAGTAATTGGGCCTGTTGTTGGAATATTGCAGGTTGGTGTTGGGATGTTGCTTCGGATAGTACGTGTTTTGTTTACAAAGTAGTCTGCCAGGGCTTGAGCACTAAAGACTGACGGGGGTGATGGAGCAGGTGGGTAGAGGAGAGAGTTAAAGGTGGAAAATAGTCGTTTAGGGTTTGAGGAAAGAGTAGATATGAGAGAAGAGAAGTAGGTTTGCTTGGCTAAGTGAAGGGCAGAAGTATATGAACGAAGAATAAACTTATAGTGTATGAAATCAGGTTCAGAGTGAGTTTTCCTCCAGACAAGCTTAGCAGTACGGGAGCATTTTTGCAAATAGCGTGTTTGCTGAGCATGCCAGGGTTGTAACTGACGGCGTGGTGTTTTGCGCAGCTGGCGAGGGTCAAGTGTGTCTAATGCAGAGGATAGACTTTTGTTATAGTGGGCTGTAGCCAGATCATGGCAGGTTATAGTGGAAGTGTAAGGGAGGAGATTTTTAATGATTTTTGAAAATTGGAGCGGGTCCACAGCATGTGTATTTCTGCAGGAGCGGGGGCGGGATGCAGAAGTGGGTTTAGCTTTTGCATTAATATTATAGGTGACCAGGTGATGGTCTGAAATGGGAAAAGGGTGACAAGTGGTGTCAGATCTAGAGCAGAGGTAGGAAAATACCAGGTCGATGGAGTGTCCATCACGGTGAGTTGGGAGTAGGGTGGATTGTGAGAGACCGAAGGAGGATGTGAATGAAAGAAGGTTAGAGGCAGCAGGGGCAGATGGGTTGTCAATGGGAATGTTGAAGTCCCCAAGAATTAGGGTTGGTATATTTGAAGAGAGAAAGTGAGGAAGCCAGGCGGCGAAGTTGTCAAAGAATTGGGAGGTTGGTCCAAGAGGGCGAGAGATGACTGCCACTTTGAGGGAGAGGGGGGAGAACAGGCGAATACAGTGGACTTCAAAGGAGGAGAAGGAAAGCGATGGGATTGGAGGTAGGTATTTATAAGTGCAGGAGGGGGAGAGCAGGATGCCAACACCGCCGCCACATTTCTCACCTGGCCTAGGGGTATGGCTAAAGTGAAGGCCACCATGTGTGAGAGCAGCAATGGAAACGGTGTCAGAAGGAGATAGCCAGGTTTCTGTAATTGCTAAAAGGGTGAAAGCATTTGATATAAACAGGTCATGAATGGCTGTAAGTTTGTTGCAGACAGAGCGACAGTTCCATAGTGCGCAGGTGAAAGGTGTGTGCGTGTGGGATGCATTGGATGGAAATTTGGTTATGTGTGTTGCTTTTATTAAAGTTTCTATAAGGAGTGCATGATTGGGTAATGGTGGGAATGAGGGTGGGCCCAGGATTTGGAGAGATGTCGCCTGATGCTAATAGCATCAAGATGGAAAGTAATAGTAGGTGAGAATGAGATTTATAGCAGTGGGGGTATTTCTGTGAGGTGGTGCAGTTTGTTGATATAGATTTTAAAATAGAAATTAGGATATATAGAAACAAATAATAATGGTTAGAAGTTCAACTATAGTACGTCTTTTTAAACATATGTTTACCTTGTAAAACATACGAAAACAATCTTGTTTACAATTTCTTTCCAACATACATAAAATATTTCATCTTATTATTTTCTGCTTAAGCATCTCATGATACTAAGCACTGCTTAAACAAACTTGAGATACATATTTATTATATTAGCAAGGTACCATTAAACTGTTAACCATAGTGTTTTCAGACTCCAAGGTTCTTCTAGTTTATGATCCAACATTTTGAATGTGATTTATTTACTTTAATATCTTGTGTGTATGCCTGTTTTTATTTATTACTTGCCAGATGTTTACTTCACTCAGCATGGCATCCATTTTTTTCTACATTCTTGCACTGGGGTTTCTTACTGTAATAGTTTAGATCTCTGTATTATTGTTTCTATTATACGGTTCTTCAATGGAATTTTTAATTTAAATACATGCAATTGATAATGTAAAACACCACCACACAGTTTTCATGCATATTCCTTAGTAACCTCCTTTTAGATGAATTGTACATTATTTTCACAAGAATCGTGGCACTATGGTGCAGATAACGTCAATGGCTGAGTAAGCAATGTTTACGTAAATGTATGTTATGTGTGTTTATTTTGAGCATTAATAAACTTTCAGCACAAATCCGGTTTTATCACAACTAATAATCAGCAATTACAGAGGATGGCATTTTTTTACATTCTCGTTACCCTGTGTGTCGTTGCAATGTTGAACTGTGCAATCACACATGTATTCTGTAAAAAGAATTTAAAAAGGTTTATTAAGAAAAAACTACTTATTGTAATGATCATGGGATATTCCTCTATCAAACTAAACTTGGCCAGTAGTCTTCTTATCCTGGTGTCAAGTGGAGTGATAAGAAATATCCCAGAGCAAAGAAAGTTTGTAAAATGAGGTAAGCAGTACTCACAGTAGGCAGGGCAGTGTTTAGCGTCAATAGGAAGGGAATCCGTCAGAATAGCAGTTCAGGGGTAAACCAATAGAAGGACCAGGAACAGGCAGAAATCAGCAACAAAGGGAAATCCAACAGTATAACAGTTCAGGGGTAAACCAAAAGAATGGTCAGACAAGCAGAGTTCAGCAACAGTATATCAATCCAGCAGCGGCATCACAAAAACGCCTTTAAAATATTATTAGTAAACAAACTAATTAAAACAAAAAAACACCACTGATTCATACTGCACATGTGTAAGAGACACAAAATCCCATAAATGTCCACAAAAGTCATTACTACTTGTTAGGAGGAAATCTTCAGGCTATTCATCTAACAACAACAGATCCATTTTTGCAACTTGATCAAACCAACTCCCCTATTATTGACAGCTTAATACATCTGCAGTGCTAAGATCCAGCCACCCATGAATTTCTGACCCCAGTCACTATTACACTCATAGCTGTATTTTTTTTTTTATTAACCAAACTTTTATATGGCTGATTAAATACACAAATGGAATACATTTTCCCTTTCGAATAAAAGGTTTTGATACCCATAGGTTGCTGGAATACATTTGGTGACTTTGCCCAAAATCTTAGGAAAGTATAATGGTATCTGTAAATTAAACAAAATGATTGGCTCCCATATAATACTTAGATATTTCTTTTGAGTTTTATAATGTCACAGTGCCCTAACTGGACAAGTAAATTGATTAATCATAGGTAGTAGAGGCCTGCATATTAGATTGCAGAAAGCTGGATACTCAACAATATTTGACAACTTTATTCAGCTATCTCAGTTTAAAGGGACAGTCTAGTCAAAATTAAACTGTCATGACTGAGATAGGGCATGAAATTTTAAACAACTTTCCAGTTGGGTTTTATCATTAAATTTGCTTTTTTCCCTTGGTGGTATTTTTGAAAAGCTAAACCTAGGTAGGCTCAAACCGATTTCTAAACCGTTGAAAACCGCCTCTTAGCTCAGAGCATTCTGAAAGTTTTTCACAGTTGGACAGTACTAGTTCATGTGTGTTATATAGATATCATTGTGCTCACTCCCGTGGATTTATTTAGGAGTCTGTACTGATTGGCTAACTGCATGTCTGTCAATAGCACTGAGATAAGGGGACAGTCTGCAGAGGCTTAGATACAAGGTAATCACAGAGGTAAAAAGTATATTTCTATAACAGTGTTGGTTATGCAAAACTGGGGAATGGGTAATAAAGGGATTATCTATATTTTTAAACAATAAAAATTCTGGTGTAGACTGTCCCTTTGTCCCTTTAAGTAAATATCACTCTAGTGACTTTATTATGAACATAACATTTTGGTAACATCTTTCATTAAATAATAACGCACTGCTATTAGAGATGTTTTGTTTATCATGTGTTTAGTGTGGATCTGGGTTTTGCATACAACTGTTACTACACTTGTGGGATGGTTCTTCCCCAAAACACTGTAGCAATTTATTGGCTTGATAGATAGCACTGATCAACAATTGTACTCTACTTCCTGTACTATGCTGCCTGCTGTGGGCTAGTACAGCTCAGATGCAATAAGTATCATTCAATGTCTAAGTATACCAAAATAGCAATACCGATACTGAATCACAAACTTCTCATAACAGGAAAACATTTTTCACAGTTGATAACACACATTATACATTTTAGAACATAGGTCAAACTGAAAATTTGCGGTGCAGCTATAAATCATATTATGGTACGTTTTCTATTAATGTATTGGTACATGCTAAGGTCAATTCTCCTAAAACCATAGGTTGCCATTAAACCGTTAAAAGCTGTAAGTGAATACAGATGGCTAGTGAGCACCATAAAACTCAATCCCACTGTGCAAAGTTCTTCTTAAATGAAGAAATAAATGATCAGGATCAAATGCAGAGGCTCAAAAATAAATAGGAGTATGCATTTTAATAATCTTTTCACTGTTATTTATGACACCATATACGTGTCATAGCCAATGACAACTCATGCACATCAGACCTAATTTAATTCAAGGCGGCTCATCCTTTTATTAATAATAAAAACACAGTCTAGACTAGCATCATAAATCATTATCTAACATTTATTGATAATCTCCCCTTAAAGGAGACTTTAATTACATCTTAGAAGGAGAAGATGGCAATGCACTAGATTAAATAGAGAGGTAATAAAGAACTTATTGATTGCATTATCAAAATGTTTAAACTATAACCTTTAATAAATCTGCATCATAAAAGTTACAGACGGCTAGATTTAGAGTTCTGCGGCCAAAGGGGTGCGTTAGCTACGCTGGCTTTTTTTCTCCCGCACCTTTTAAATACCGCTGGTATTTAGAGTTCACAGAAGGGCTGCGTTAGGCTCCAAAAAGGGAGCGTAGAGCATATTTACCGCCACTGCAACTCTAAATACCAGCGTTGCTTACGGACACGGCCAGCTTCAAAAACGTGCTTGTGCACGATTCCCCCATAGGAAACAATGGGGCTGTTTGAGCTGAAAAAAAACCTAACACCTGCAAAAAAGCAGCGTTCAGCTCCTAACGCAGCTACATTGTTTCCTATGGGGAAACACTTCCTAAGTCTGCACCTAACACTCTAACATGTACCCCGAGTCTAAACACCCCTAACCTTACACTTATTAACCCCTAATCTGCCGCCCCCGCTATCGCTGACCCCTGCATATTATTATTAACCCCTAATCTGCCGCTCCGTACACCGCCGCAACCTAAATTATACCTATGTACCCCTAATCTGCCGCCCCCAACGTCGCCTCCACTTACCTACAATTATTAACCCCTAATCTGCCGACCGGATCTCACCGCTACTATAATAAATGTATTAACCCCTAAAGCTAAGTCTAACCCTAACACCCCCCTAACTTAAATATAATTTTAATCTAACAAAATAAATTAACTATTATTAAATAACTTATTCCTATTTAAAGCTAAATACTTACCTATAAAATAAACCCTAATATAGCTACAATATAAATTATAATTATATTGTAGCTATTTTAGGATTAATATTTATTTTACAGGCAACTTTGTAATTATATTTACCAGGTACAATAGCTATTAAATAGTTAATAACTATTTAATAGTTACCTAGTTAAAATAATCACAAAATTACCTGTTAAATAAATCCTAACCTAAGTTACAATTAAACCTAACACTACACTATCAATAAATAAATTAAATAAAATACCTACAATTATCTACAATTAAACCTAACACTACACTATCAATAAATTAATTAAATAAAATACCTACAATTATCTACAATTAAACCTAACACTACACTATCAATAAATTAATTAAATACAATATCTACAAATAAATACAATGAAATAAACTAACTAAAGTACAAAAAATAAAAAAGAACTAAGTTTACAAAAATAAAAAAATATTTACAAACATTAGAAAAATATTACAACAATTTTAAACTAATTACACCTACTCTAAGCCCCCTAATAAAATAACAAAGCCCCCCAAAATAAAAAAAATGCCCTACCCTATTCTAAATTTAAAAAGTTCAAAGCTCTTTTACCTTACCAGCCCTGAAAAGGGCCCTTTGCGGGGCATGCCCCAAAGAATTCAGCTCTTTTGCCTGTAAAAAAAACACATACAATACCCCCCCCCCAACATTACAACCCACCACCCACATACCCCTAATCTAACCCAAACCCCCCTTAAATAAACCTAACACTAAGCCCCTGAAGATCTTCCTACCTTATCTTCACCTCGCCGGGTATCACACCGATCCGTCCTGGCTCCGATGTCTTGATCCAAGCCCAAGCGGGGGGCTGAAGATGTCCATGATCCGGCTGAAGTCTTCATCCAAGCGGGAGCTGAAGAGGTCCATGATCCGACTGAAGTCTTCTATCAACGGCATCTTCAATCTTCTTTCTTCCGGATCATCCATCTTCACCGACGACTTCCCGATGAATGACGGTTCCTTTAAGGGACGTCATCCAAGATGGCGTCCCTCGAATTCCGATTGGCTGATAGGATTCTATCAGCCAATCGGAATTAAGGTAGGAAAATTCTGATTGGCTGATGGAATCAGCCAATCAGAATCAAGTTCAATCCGATTGGCTGATCCGATCAGCCAATCAGATTGAGCTCGCATTCTATTGGCTGTTCCGATCAGCCAATAGAATGCGAGCTCAATCTGATTGGCTGATCGGATCAGCCAATCGGATTGAACTTGATTCTGATTGGCTGATTCCATCAGCCAATCAGAATTTTCCTACCTTAATTCCGATTGGCTGATAGAATCCTATCAGCCAATCGGAATTCGAGGGGCGCCATCTTGGATGACGTCCCTTAAAGGAACCGTCATTCGTCGGGAAGTCGTCGGTGAAGATGGATGTTCCGCGTCGGCGGGATGAACATGGATCCGGAAGAAAGAAGATTGAAGATGCCGTTGATAGAAGACTTCAGTCGGATCATGGACCTCTTCAGCTCCCGCTTGGATGAAGACTTCAGCCGGATCATGGACATCTTCAGCCCCCGCTTGGGCTTGGATCAAGACATCGGAGCCAGGACGGATCGGTGTGATACCCGGCGAGGTGAAGATAAGGTAGGAAGATCTTCAGGGGCTTAGTGTTAGGTTTATTTAAGGGGGGTTTGGGTTAGATTAGGGGTATGTGGGTGGTGGGTTGTAATGTTGGGGGGGTTTGTATGTGTTTTTTTTACAGGCAAAAGAGCTGAATTCTTTGGGGCATGCCCCGCAAAGGGCCCTTTTCAGGGCTGGTAAGGTAAAAGAGCTTTGAACTTTTTTAATTTAGAATAGGGTAGGGCATTTTTTTATTTTGGGGGGCTTTGTTATTTTATTAGGGGGCTTAGAGTAGGTGTAATTAGTTTAAAATTGTTGTAATATTTTTCTAATGTTTGTAAATATTTTTTTATTTTTTGTAACTTAGTTCTTTTTTATTTTTTGTACTTTAGTTAGTTTATTTCATTGTATTTATTTGTAGATATTGTATTTAATTAATTTATTGATAGTGTAGTGTTAGGTTTAATTGTAGATAATTGTAGGTATTTTATTTAATTAATTTATTGATAGTGTAGTGTTAGGTTTAATTGTAACTTAGGTTAGGATTTATTTTACAGGTAATTTTGTAATTATTTTAACTAGGTAACTATTAAATAGTTATTAACTATTTAATAGCTATTGTACCTGGTTAATATAATTACAAAGTTGCCTGTAAAATAAATATTAATCCTAAAATAGCTACAATATAATTATAATTTATATTGTAGCTATATTAGGGTTTATTTTACAGGTAAGTATTTAGCTTTAAATAGGAATAATTTATTTAATAATAGTTAATTTATTTTGTTAGATTTAAATTATATTTAACTTAAGGGGGTGTTAGGGTTAGACTTAGCTTTAGGGGTTAATACATTTATTATAGTAGCGGTGAGATCCGGTCGGCAGATTAGGGGTTAATAATTGTAGGTAGGTGGAGGTGACGTTGGGGGCGGCAGATTAGGGGTTAATAAATATAATATAGGGGTCGGCAGTGTTAGGGGCAGCAGATTAGGGGTACATAGGGATAACGTAGCTGGCGGCGGTGTACGGAGCGGCAGATTAGGGGTTAATAATAATATGCAGGTGTCAGCGATAGCGGGGGCGGCAGATTAGGGTTAATAAATATACTATAGGGGTCGGCGATGTTAGGGGCAGCAGATTAGGGGTACATAGGGATAACGTAGCTGGCGGCGGTGTACGGAGCGGCAGATTAGGGGTTAAAAAATTTTAATAGAGTGGCGGCGATGTGGGGGGACCTCGGTTTAGGGGTGTATAGGTAGTTTATGAGTGTTAGTGTACTTTAGAGCACAGTAGTTAAGAGCTTTATAAACCGGCGTTAGCCCAGAAAGCTCTTAACTACTGACTTTTTTCTGCGGCTGGAGTTTTGTCGTTAGATTTCTAACGCTCACTTCAGCCACAACTCTAAATACCGGCGTTAGAAAGATCCCATTGAAAAGATAGGATACGCAAATGGCGTAGGGGGATCTGCGGTATGGAAAAGTCGCGGCTGCAAAGTGAGCGTTAGACCCTTTCCTGACTGACTCCAAATACCAGTGGGCGGTAAAAACCAGCGTTAGGAGCCTCTAACGCTGGTTTTGACGGCTACCGCCCAACTCTAAATCTAGGCCAGAGTTACTTATTGGTTTAGTAAATGTTAAGTTCCAACTATGTATTATGTAAATATTTTTTTGGAATTAATCTGTCCTACCAGATACAGGAAATGTTAAAACCTTCTATTATCTAATTTAACATTGTGGCCCATGACATTGTGCTAAGAGAACTTTGGAAAAATGTTTTGGGTATTTAAATTATTAAAAGAAAATAGTACAGACTCAAAATTCCAAATATATAAGGAATGTAAGAAAACATGCAAATAAAACAATTAAATTAGCCTACATTGGAAATGAAGGCTTACTTGCAAAAGTTTCCAAGTCAAACCCTAAAAGGTTTTTTTAAGTACATTAATGGCAAAAAATCTAAGAAGGAAAATATAGGTACATGAAAATGTGTGAAGGGTAGCATGATTAGCAGTGACAGGGATAAGGCTGAGGTACTAAACCAGTTCTTTTCTTCGGTATACACAATAGAGGAACCAATAGACGATACTTTGTAACAAACTAGAACACGCCAGCCCATACCATTAACTGGGTTATGTATAGAGGATATCAGGAAAAAAATGGATAATATTAAAGGGATACTGAACCCACATTTTTTTTTCATGATTCAGATAGAGCATGCAATTTTAAGCAACTTTCTAATTTACTCCTATTATCAATTTTTCTTCATTCTCTTGCTATCTTTATTTGAAAAAGAAGGCATTTAAGCTAAGAAGCCAGCCGGAAAGCACATGTTTATTGGTGGGTAAATTTAGCCACCAATCAGCAAAAACAACTCAGGTTGTGAGCGAAAAATGGACCGGCTTCTAAACTTACATTCTTGCTTTTCAAATAAAATAGCACAAAAGTAGCAGTCGCACCACAATATCCTTAATCAGAAGTTATCTTTATTTCCACATATTGGGAGCCTGTTTTCCTGGCTCCCAATATGTGGAAATAAAGATAACTTCTGATTAAGGATATTGTGGTGCGACTGCTACTTTTGTGCTATTTTACTTGGAGGATTTTTGCAGTAATCCTATTGCAGTATGCACACAGCTGAGGATTGAAGTGCTGGATTTTGAACTGTTTCTTGCTTTTCAAATAAAGATACTAAGAGAATGAAGAAACATTGATAATAGGAGTAAATTAGAAAGTTGCTTAAAATTGCATGCTCTATCTGAATTATGAAAGAAAAAAATTGGGTTCAGTGTCCCTATAAGGTAAATAAAACTCCAGGCCCAGATGGTTTTGCTGGAACATAGCACTGTAATTGCCAAACCTCTACTATTATTTTTTCAGGATTCATTATGCTCAGGCGTAAAGCTGATGTGGTGCCACTTTTTAAAAACGAAAGCAGGGCTGATCCAAGAAGCAATAGACCAGTTAGTCTGACATCAATAGTGGGGAACTTATACTTTAAGGTATAATAAGTAATTATATTGATTTGTATATTTGTGTAAACAAGATTATGAGTTCAGATCATCATTGTTTTATGAGAAATAGATCATGTCAAACTAATCTAATTTGACTCAACGAGGAAGTAAGTAAAAATATAGATAAAGGGAATCAGTATATATTTGGATTTTGCAAAGGCATTTGATACAGTGCCACATAAGATTAATGTACAAAATTAAGGGACTGGGAATAGTTGTAAATGTTAGCTCATGGATAAATTACTGGATAAACAATAGGGAGCAACACGTAGTAGTAAAGGATCATACTCAGATTGGACTAAGGTAATCAGTGGAGTCTCCTAGGGATCAGTACTGGGCCCTGTTATTTTTAATGTTTTTAATAAATACTTGTAGCAAGGAATAAATAGCAACATCTCTATTTTTGCAGATGCAAAGCTGTGTAAGGTCATTAGGTCAGAGCAAGATAGAATTGCTTTACAATGGATACAAAAAAAATAGAAGAAGGGCAGGTAAATGGAAAAAGTGATTTAATACTGGAAAATGCAAAGTTCTATTTAAATGGGACTAGGCTTGGAAAATATATGAGAAAAGGCATTTAGGAGTACTTAAACTAAAGAAGGGTGCACAATGCAGGGCAGCAGCTTTTAAGGCTAATAAGATGCTAAAAGAGGCATTGATGCAAGGGAGGAAAGCCTAATTCTGTCACTATATAAATCCCTGGTAAGACCTCACCTTGAGTATGGACTGCAGTTTTGGGGACCTATCTCAAAAAAATACATTGCAGACTTAGAAAAAGTTCAGAGAAGGGCCACAAATCTAATAATGGGAATTGAGAATTTAAGCTATGAGAAGAAGTTGGCCAAATTGGGTCGGTTTTCACTAGAAAAAAGGCGCTTGAGAGGTGACAAAATTACTTTATTTAAATATATTCAAGGCCAATAAACAGAGATGGAGGAAGCTCTGTTTATTCCAAGAAAATTATTTGTGACAAAAGTCACAATTTAAGGCTGAAGGACAGGAGCTTTAATCTCCAGCAACATAAAAGTTTTTTCACTGTAAGAGCAATCAAATTGTGGAACTCATTAACTAAGGAGATAATAAATGCCAATACCTTAGATAGATTTTAAAATGTTTTAGATACATTTCTGGCTAAAAACCAACATCAGGGATATGATTGCTTGTGTTAAATGGGTCACATTTTTAATGGGATTAATTTACGTTCAACTGGAGCTTTTATTGTAAGTATATTAAGATTTGTATAGGTTGAATTTGATGAAGTTCTATCTTTTTTCAACCTCATCAAAAAAATTAAATCAGATATGCATGAACTTATTATCAATATTGAATTAATTAGGGACATTTTAATGCAAAAACATTATGTGTTCTAACTTGTTAGAGCATGTCAGTTTTGCATTACTGATTTTAATTAACTATCACCAAAATTACAAGTTGTGCGTTAAACTGGGTGCGTAAATAACACAAAAAAATGAGCGGAATCGCACTCTCCATAGCACTGCCATTACAAGTTACTGAAAAATCTTCTTTTGTTGTGCGATATGGTGCAATAAGCTCCATACCGCACAAACCCCAAGGCCTGATTTGACGTGCTTGTGCACGTTTTCCCCCATAGAAATCAATGGAGAGAAAATGTTAGAAAAAAAACACCTGCGATCACGGAATGGCGAATGCTATAACGCAATCCCCATTGATGTCTATGGGGAAAAGAAAATTATGTAAAAACCTAAGATAAACCCCTAGTCTAAATATCCCTAATCCGCTGCCCCCCGACATTGCCAACACTAAATAAACCTAGTAACCCCTAAACCGCCAGCCCCCACATCACTACTACTATAATAGAACTATTACCCCTAAACCGCTACCCCCCCCCACATCGTTACTACTATAATAAAACTATTAACCACTAAACCGGGGGCCCACCACATTGCTACTACTATAAAAAAAACTAACCCCTAAACTGCCGGTCCCCCTCTTCGCTACTACTATAATACAACTATTAACCCATAAACCTCTGGCCCCCCACATCGCAACACACTAAATTAAACTATTAACCCCTAAACCTAACTATCCCCTATACTTTAAATTAAATTTACAATATAACTTTCTTAAAAAATAAATAAAAAAACTTACCTGTGAAATAAGAAAAAACTAAGATTAAACTATAAATAAATCTAATATAACTATTTAAGAAAATAAAATAAACTAAAGAAAAAGAAAATTACAAAATTAAAAAAAACTAACAATACAAAAAAATATCTAACATTACCACAAAAAAACACTAAAATTACTAAAAATAAACACTACCTAAGTCCCCCGTAACAGTAAACCCCCCCATCCAACCAACCCCCCCAAAATAAAAAAACCTAAGCTACCTAAAGGTAGGGGCATTTTTATGGCCATTGCCCTTAAAAGGGCAATCAGCTCTTTTGCGCCCACCAAAAAAAAGCCCTAATCTAAAAAAAAAATACACCCAAAAAACAAAACCCTAACACTAACCCCAGAAAATGTACTCACCTTTCCTGAAGTCCGGAAGTCCAGGTGGAGCAAAGTCTTCATCCAGACTGCAAACATCTTCTTCCAGGGTGGCATCATCTTCTATCCTCTTCCTGGAGGTGCGGAACGTTCTTTAGCGATTCGCAGATCCGGAGCACTGGTGCTCATCTGAAACAATGGTCCACTTCAGTGGCGATGGTCTTCAGCGACGTGGATCCTCTTCATGCGATCATCCGCCGTGCACTCAAGCTTGAATGCAAGGTACCCCTTTTATATTGTGGTACCGTTGCATTCCTATTGGCTGAAATATTCAAATCAGCCAATAGGAGAGCTGATTTGAACAGCCAATAGGATTTAAGCAGCTCTCATCCTATTGGCTGATTTGAATATTACTTGTAAAAAATTCCCTACCATCTGTTGCATCACTCACTTCATTAGTTCCAAACTGCCTCTGTAAGCAACATACAGATCCACTTGTAATCTAGCCCATAGGCTTCCCTAGTAAAGTGAGCCCTGAGCCTTTTAGGTACAAAAACATATTAATGTTGATAAACATTAATGATGCAATAAACAATCCAACTAGAAAATTGAACCTCAGAAACTGTTGATAATTGTGCACTACACAACATTTAATCTATGGCAAATAGGGAGGACTTGTAGGGGATAAAACTGAAATGTGAAAGAGATTTATTTTGCACTTTGTTATATGCAAATGCTCACGTAAATACCTGATGCCTAAAACATGTCCCTAGGTGCCTTCTTTTTTATGTCAGGGCAGGGCAATTAAGAATACTGATGAACAATTTCCTGTTTTACATGATCCTCTGGAAAACTGGATTAGTGAAACTGGAGAAGTGGGAAATCCTTGAACTTGGCAGAGTTTGCTGATAGTAATCAATAATTTAATTTGTGCAGATGTGCACACAATTAGACAACCTTGCTTGCTTCCGCTGCATACACATGGGTACCATCATTGCATCTTTACTGGGAGATGAATCTTTGTCTTTGACCTCCATGTCTAAAATTGTAAAATTCCAGCTTACAAAGTTTAAGTGATTAAGACAAGAGTGCGCATTTTCCCTTCTAAATCTTGTAAATGTTAATTGATCTACTTTCCTCACTAACAACATGTAATTATCAATAGGAAGATAATTCAAATGTATCTTTGAGCCTGAGTCTGTTTCCCAGTGATTTAACCAGAGGGTTTTTCCTACCAGATTACCGACCATCTTACTGCAAGCTTTCATATGAGCAGATCCTTAACTGCTTTAGTTGTGCCAGATTCACAGCATTCAAGTGTGGCTGAGACTAGCACTCCCAACACCACAAACCCCTAATTCAATATATTGTTTTAACTGTTGTAACAAGGCTTCTGGTCCCTGCCACAGGATGAACAGATGTAGCGGTACCAGGCCAAGCAGTAACTTTTAAATAGGGGATAGTCATGGACACTTCTCTCCTCTACATTGTAGATAACAAGGCATGCATATGATGGGGTCACATTTGACCCCATCGCTGTCACTGTTTTTTGTAAATAGAAGGCACCAATGAATGCAAAAGAATTACACTGCAAAATTAGCTCCAAAAGTTCACAGAAAAAATCTACTTGTTGAATATTGTATTCACCATTTTTACTAAGTTTTTGTCTTACACTAGTAACTAGTGACATCACAATTTGCTAGGGTGACATCATCCCCCAATTCTTCAAATTGTGAGGTCTTGTAGATTAAATCCCCTGTGTTTCTAATGTATGCTCTGCCTCCTATCACAAACAGGGAAAGCACTTTATCAAGTTATTTATCTGCTTGGCTTAACACTGAGCCAATACCAGCCACAATCGAGCGACCATGGTTTTTTAAGGGGTCTTTATGTACCTTGGGAACAACTTAAAAGGCAGGTATTATGGGGCATGGTAGCAATAAAAAAAAAATACATGTTTTGACTTATGTTATTGTTGAGAGCATTATCCAAAAGATTTTTAAATTGACTTTTAATTTTAAGTGTGAGATCACCATTCAAGGCCTCGTATGTAGTGGTATCATTTAATGGGCACATAATTTCTGCTTTGTAACCTATGGTATCCGTCACCACCACTGTCCCGCCCTTATCTGTAGGCTTCATGGTGATG